>NC_053446.1:64644753-64807830 GCF_007990345.1 Gossypium hirsutum
AATTTTTTTCATCATCTTTACCTTCATGAAGATCTTGATGTAGGTATACGATCTTGTTATCTTTTCACTTGTTTATTGCCCTTTTGGAAAATTTAGTGCAGTTGAAAAATCCCATGAATGCTTGACCTTATCAGTAGGCAGTTTAAGCCTAAAATCTGGTAGACCATCGATAATAAACCCCTTTTATAGATAGTCATATGAGATAGTCCTTATGGCATTACAATTCCGAGATAATCCTAGCAAACTTCATTTTACTTCAATAATACACGACAGAGTTTTAGAACAGATAGTCCTTATGGACATCCCACAAGATAATCCAAGGTGGACTTCTTTTTACTTTGATAATACACGACAGACTTCTAGAACAAATAGTCCCTATAACCGTCCCACAAGATAGTCCATGGCAGACTTTCCAGATATGATAATCTTGACAAATATTCCAAACTACTAGATAGTCCATCTGGACCTTTCCACCTAAACTAGGTTCTGATAGAACTTTAATTCATTTAGTAGTTCTCGTGAACAGTCCTGTCTTTTGGCAAATCTTTGACTAACTTTACCAAATAAGATAGTCCCCAACTAACCTTCCATTTAAGATAGTCCTTTTTGGTGAACCCTGAATGGTGGATACCTAGTTACAAATACTCTATAAAGAAAAACCCTCCTCCATACATATCCACGTATGCAACACTTTCATATATCTTTCTTACCTTCATAACTTGGCGAAGCCTTATCTCAGCAATTTCACCAATGCTTCTATATTTGACATAATTATCCTAACGAATTTCCTTGTTCGTTGTCCTGATGGACTTTATAATCACGGGAATCATTTCATAGTTCTCCTGTATATGTCATGTTTTTTATCCTAGCGGACTTTATATGTTGTCACAGCTCAGCTATGGTTTTACACTATATGATGCCATAATTTAGCTATGGTCTTACACTATTACAGGCTTAAAGCCTCCGATCGATGCCATGGCCTTACACATCATTATTGTTGTCACCCATCCATTCCCCCTCAAATCCTCCTTGTTAATTCGAACACCTAAATATTCACTTACAAGGCCAGGAAATCACCTATTTCAGTTGCAACACATGCCAAAACGAATTACGAAAAAACTAACAAAAATTCTATTTCCTAATCCATTCGTTCATTCCTCCACAATGACAATTCCTACTCCAACTAACCCGGCAATCAATTTGCTCCGTACTCCATAATTCATGAACACACATAACACACAACAATACATTCAAAATATAATATGGAATACACCACACCCATTTCACAGATACAACACATAACATATTCTTAGAAAACATATTTTCATCCTTCATGTAGTCAAACAACTAACACATACATAACACATCCAATCAACAGAAATCCTATATCATCACTGAACTCAACATAGAATCACATCAGTCATACAACATCCAGACCAACACCCAAATATGGAGTATGGAAACCCACCTGATGTCTCTCTACTTTGCCAACTTAGCTTTTACAAATGCCAAAACCTCCTTTCTCTTGGTAGCTACGTATGACAACCAAAAACACAAATTAAATCGAAGCATTTATGCTTCCAAAACCCATAAACCAAAATTCTCAGAATTCTTTCAAAAGTTATAGAAATCTATATCTTCTCTTTTTCTCAAATCCACAAGCACAGGAAGACTAAGAGGCTTACCAGTACACTGGATTATCTATTTTTCTGACTCAAATCCCATGACTATCACTGCATGCAGAGTTTTCTTTAGCTTTCTCTTCTTCAGTGTAACCGAAGAAGTTGAAGAAAAAAAAATAGAACGGAAGAACAAGAAGCAGAATAGAGAAAATCCTCCTCTACAGAACAACCCTTCTCACTATATATATAACCACTACATGCTCGATCACCAACTCCCATAGACACCATACATTGGCAATCATTTTGTCTCCCACTAAGTAACAAATCGGTTTTGTTGCAACCAAACTAGAACTAGAACCAACTGCTTGCTAACCAACCACTGGAATTTCCAAATTCTCACAATTGAGTCTGCTGAACTAGTAGTTTCTTACAGTTAACTCTCACATTGTCCCAATTCAGACCTTAATAAAGACCGGGTGTGACATGTTGGGAGAGCTTAGTCACAATACTGTAGTGGAATGACTTCATGACTAAATAAGTTTATAATTAATAGGCGAAAAGTTGGAACTTAATTATAAATCACTTAATCCTCAATCGCATATGTCCAATTGCTCCATATTTTAGCTCGTTGAAACTAGAAATGAATTGTATGTTAAATCAAATTAAAAAGAGGAATAAAAATGGTGAAAATGGAGAAATGAGAAATCATTTGAAAATGAAAATAGAGAAATTGAAACATTTGGAAGTGATTATGGTTTTCTCCAAAATGAAAATGAAAATGGAGAAATAAAATCATTTAGAAATTAATGTGGTTTTCTCCAAAATGAAAATGAAAAATTAAAATGACCTGAAAAATGAATTTATGTTTTTTTGAATTAAATGAAGTTTGAAAATAAAAAATAAATCATTTGGTCATAGTGAATTGTTGAATATAAAAAATTAAATACATTTTCTCATAGATTCTTTTACGGTAAAACCGTCATGATTTTAATAGAATTAGAATTAGGTTGAGAAGATTATTTAATTGGAAATATATTGAGAAGTTTATTTTGGAAAATAAAAAAATATCGGGTTGGATCAAATTATAAAGTATTGGGTTAAAAGTCCGGAAAGTACTTATAATTGGATCCGATATGGGAGTGGCTTAAAAGCCCCTCATGTTAAAGGGGTGGACACTAACTAGGGCTGTCGCCTCCTATACTTCTAGTTATACTAGGAGTTCATTTTTCTAGTTGAAATAAACTTTTACAATTCAACAAGGGTTCTACCTTCTCTTTTTATAAAGAGATGACACTGGTAGGACTATTGACACAACTTAAAAGTATTATTACTCTACTCGAAAATAGAGAGAATTTATTCTAAACTATTAAATCTATTTTCTGGATTAACAATTATGTCGGTCTCTATTTGAGAAGAGATTTTTTTTTGTTTTCACACTAAAAAAAAGAAAATTGTTTTTAGTTTTGTGTTTGATTTTTGTCCAAGCCCACATTCGAAGCAGTTCGTGGTACGAAAATAGCAGAGAATATCGTTTGGTTGAAAGTCGAGAACGAAAAGAATTCGTCTATTCAAAAACACAAGTGCGAATTCGGTCTAGGGTTTATTGTTATAAATATCACAAACCTGGTCGATTTTCAAAATTTTTATTTTTCGCTGTGTAAAAATCGTTTTTGAACCGGATATTTTCCAACACAGACTATGATGGGAAATGATGGGTTGAACGCTGCCACCTTTCATCTGATCATCGAAGCAGTTCGTGGTACTAAAATAGCGAAGAATATCGTTTGGTTGAAAATCGGGAACGAAAAGAATTCGTCTATCTGAAAACACAAGTGCGAATTCGGTCTAGGGTTTATTGTTATAAATATCACAAACCTGGTCGGTTTTCAAAATTTTTATTTTTCGTCGTGCAAGAAAACCGTTTTTGAATCAGATATTTTCCAACACAGACTATGATGGGAAACGATGGGTTGAACCAACCTTTCATCTAATCATGATCGTGTTGAAGAAGAAGAAGATGGAGGAGGCATGTCAAGTGGCAGATTTCATGAGAGTCGCCGGAGTTTTGCCCAATGTGATGGCATATAATTTTTTTACTGACGGCGTGCTGTTATGAGTGTAAGTTGATGGAGGCGAGCACGGTGGAGAAATAAAAGTTTGGGGGTTGGGTTTTTGTTTTAAATTTACACAAATTTTTAAAAATTAAATATTTTCATTCTGTAAATGTTGAGGGTTAAATTTTTTGATTTTTTTAGAATTTGAACTACAATGACAAATTTTGTAAACATTGAGGGTTAAATTTGTTGAATTTTTATTTTTAGGCTCAAATTAATAGAATGTGTAAGCATTATAGGGCTAAATTTGTTATTAGACCAATAAAAAAACCCACTTTAGCACTTCTGTCAAATTTCAAACGAATGCTAACGTTTAGTGACCAAAAAAATTGATTTCAAATAGTTTAGTGACTAAATAGAAAAAATTAAAAGCTTAAATAGTTTAGTGACTAAATCGAAAAAATTAAAAGCTTGTAACCAAAATAGAACACGACCAATAGTTTAGTGACCATTTCTATACTTTACCTATTTAATTAATCGTAAGGATTTTCTTTGCTTTTAGCTTAGCATGGAAGATTCTAAGATCATATAATAAAAAAATTGTGTTTCATAGATAATTAATAAAGATGAGTTATTTGAGTTGATTATATTTTGGAAATATAAAATAAAATTTAAAATTTTAGAAGAAAATTAAATAAATTATTTTTAATATTATAGTAACAAATTGGTTAACACTATCAAGTGATGAATTTTTTTCAATAATTTATTAAATTGATTTTGATGTCTTGAAATTTAAAATTTCAATAAAAAAGTTAGAACTTTCGACAATAGGGTAAACATGTGCAATTTGAAAGCGGCCTAGAAGTTGGGTGATCAAAATGAAAGTGTAAACATAATGTGACATGTACAATTAATCGTTGTTAGAAATTTAACACTTAGATGACTAAAATGAAAGCAATTTAAAAGTGGGGTGATAAAATTACAAAAAGTTTATTTTTGATGACCAAAATTAAAACACCCTAAAAGTTGGGTGACTAACTAGATAGCTTACCAACTCAAGGCATTATTCTTATTAAATTTTCTACATCTCTCCATACTATTATTTAAGTTCATGACTGAGTTGGTGACGTGGTTGGTGTCACCCTCAACCGGGTCACCAACTCGGTTAGAGAAATTACGGACATGCTTTTTTGTAATTAAAATAAATTATACTACTTGGGGTATTTTAATATTTTTAATTTTAAAAAAACAATAAAAATAAGCATATTAAGGGGTTTGAACCCAAACCAATTGTATTAGTAAAACTTTAATTTATCATGCAACTAGAGCATTATGTTAATATTTTTATACATTTTAATTTTATTATGCACTATTCATTACTTCCATCATTTGTATATATTAATAATGTATTTAATTGAGTTGGTGTTACAAGTTAACTCGACACTGACTCAAGATTAAAGACAACACAATGATAAATAATTTAATTTAATTTTTTTAATTTTAATACTATACATATTTCAATATGTGTTATTATTACTTAGTTAAAAATCATGCATTATATTATTTATTACACATTATTTTTAAACATACATTTATAGTTTCCATGCATAACTGCGTATGATAAACTTTATAAGAAAACATAATGTTTCTCCATTTAAACAAATTCACCAAGTTATTACTTAAAAAATGATGATATTATTATCATATTTTTTTAATAACTAATACCAAGTTAGGTTTACGTAAAAGAAACTCTTTTAAAATTCAAGTATTACTCTTTAAACACCTCTGATCTTAGTGGCCTTTTTTCCTTTCTTTGCCTTGCCTTGGTATATATATATTTTTTTTTACAAAAGAGAGATTAACTCTAATTAATAAAAAACGAAATTACATTACATCAGGTAGATCATCATGTAAAGATTGAAGGATTTCATCTGGGGGTTGCATGAATGTAACCTTGCCAAAAAGTGTTGAGAAAGCCATTTGTGCCAAACCGTCCACTACCTTGTTGCCTTCTCTGAAAGCATGTATTAAGTGAATTGTCGAATTACGTTGGAGAAGCTCTTTGATGTTACGGATCACAAAAGAATCATATTGCTCTTTTCCATATTCTTGAATTTCTTGAATTGCTTCTTTACTGTCTGTCTCAAGCACTATTTTCTTCAACCCGAGACTCCACGCTATTTGGAGCTCATCAAGTATACCTCAGAGCTCAGCCATGAGTACCGAGCAACTCCCGAGATTTCTTGTGAAGCTTGCAACCCATACTCCAACCTGGTTACGGATTAATCCACCCACAGTAGCAGTCCCTGAAAGTTGACACATAACACCATAAGTATTCACCTTCTTCCATCTAGTGGTTTACGTCTTATGGCTTTACAAGAATCAGCATTTATACGCCTCAATGTCTGGTTCAACCCATGGTTTGCATTAAGAAAAATGTCTTTCATCCAACAACTTTTTCCCAAAAACACTATCGGTTTCCATAAACTCAGCATGAAATACATAATTATTTCTCCTAATCCAAAGTTGCCAACAGATACTACCAAACAGTGTTACCCAACCGCTAGGAATACAGGCAAAATATTCACGATCAGATAGATTTTTAACAAACCATTCTTCCAAGCTGAGACTCATGTCTCGTTTCCACCTTAGTAACAGAAAGCCAAGTTTCCACAGCTGGGGTACAAAATCGCAGTACATGGTCAGTATTTTCCAACGCGCTTCCACAAACCATATAACTTGCATCAGTAATCATTTTTCTTCTCACTCTGTTCTCATTGGTTAGAATTCTATCTAAAAAATGAAAACACACGCCTTTTGAGGAACTCGAATGTGCCAAATCCGATGCCAAATCCCATCGTATCTGCTCCTTTCCACCCCCACAATTAGTAGCGTAGACAGATCACACTGAAAACAAATTCTTTTTATCGTGAACCCAACTTGTAGAGTCATCAACGTCGTGATCTGATGGAGGCTTATAAGTTGAGATGTTTAGGATGACTGGACGTGGCAGAACCGAGTTAAGAATAGACCAATTCCAATCCCCACTCGGCGTAACAAGCTCCTTCATAGAGACATGCTTCTTAGGAATGCCTTCGGGTTGTGTACAACTGTTTACTAGGGAACCTTGTATAACTTTAATTAACTTTTAGATAAATACAATTCTTTTAACATCTACAGTAAAAATTAAATTTCCAGCTAATATCATATAGTTTGGTAAATACATCCAACAAATAAAAAATTAATATGGTGGATGCGAATAATATTATAGTAAGAGGATTTGGAGAGAGATTTAAAATTATATAAAGAAAATTAAGACTAAACTTAGATGAAGCTGAATATACCCTAAACGCTAAGCAAATAATATAAAAACCAAGCCATACATTGTGTAAGTGAACATGTCCGTGATGCTCTTGATCTCTGGGTTGTCCATGAAGTGCAGCTGGCCACCTTTCGTCACTTTCAATAAATTTTATTTGGATCGACCCACTCTATGTGAAGCAATATAGGATAATCTTCGATTAAGGATATGATGGATCCATAATTTTACTTTGTTTAACAAATATTCTTATTCTTGTTTCTTCCTCATTTATTTATCCTATAATATCACCCATTCCATGCACGGATTTAAAATTGTTGTTCCTCTTCCATTTTCTTTCTTCTTTAAACAACCAATGCAACTCTTACAAATTACATCCATCAACAAATAACATATTATTCTATTAGCAATGTATTTTGAATTATGAATAAATTAATAATTTTAACAACTTTATTCTATTAACATAAATGATGCTTTTAACTAGATTACAAATATTTAATATATATTAAAAATATTTGTCGAGAAATTCTTTGATTTGAAACTTTAAAGAGTACAAATATATGCTAGTGTGAGTAAAGGCATGGAGAAAGTCAAAAATTAGTATCATTGATGGGAATGAAGGATTTCCATTAGAAAAGTAAATGGAGATACCAAACTTGGATGGACTTGAAGTCCTCCAAAGACAAATATGGGGATAAACTAGCATATGATAGCACTATAAATATACATTTCAGATGCATCCATTCTCCATTTCAGTTTTCATAGCTACCAACATGAAGCTTGTAGCAGCCATGGACGCCTTTGATTCTTTCATGCCATACTTACTCCACTTGGTGCTTCTATACGTCTCTGCCGGTCTCTTTTACTTTCTTTACAAATACAAATCTAGCGGCGGCGGCGGCCCCACCCCCAACCTCCCTCCTGGTAAAAAGGGTCTTCCATACATCGGTGAAACCTTGGATTTTGTATTGGCGTCCAGAAGGGGAACTCCAGAGAAATTCGTGACTGATAGAACTACCAAATATTCACCTGATGTGTTTCGCACATCACTGCTTGGAGAAGACATGGCCGTCTTCTGTGGCTCCGCTGGTAAAAGTTCCTTTTCTCCGGCCAAAACAAATATGTCACTTCATGGTGGCCGGATTCTATTAAGAAAGCTTTGACGGACCCATCTAGTGTTGACTGTTGACAATTCTTCCAAAGAAGAATCCACTAAACTTCGAGCTTATCTGCCTCCTTTTCTCAAGCCTGAGTCCCTGCAACATTTCATACCAGTCATGGATATAATGGCCAAAGAGCACCTAAATCAACATTGGTCACCGTATAATGAAGTCCAAGTTTTCCCACTCTCCAAGAAGTACACGTTCGCACTGGCTTGTCGTCTTTTCATGAGCGTCACGGATTACGACGAGATAGAGAACTTCGCGAAGCCATTTGCTCTTGCCACTGCGGGTCTCATGTCGGTTCCCATAGATCTTCCAGGTACAACTTTCAATCGGGCAGTGAAGGCCGGCAGACTGATTCGACAACGGCTTTTAGCCCTCATTACCCAGAAGAAAAATGAGATATTGGAGAAAGGGAAAACAGTAGCCTCAGACTTGGTTGACAGCATGCTGATGGATGGTATGACTGAGGTTGAGATCGGCAATAAGATTGTGGGCTTCTTTATTGCCAGCCATGACACAACAAGCACTGCCATCACCTTCATTGTTAGCTATCTTTCGGATTATCCTGAAGTATATAACAGGGTCCTTGAAGGTACGTGATTTAGCTTGATTTTAAGCACCCATGACATTGGAATGGGACTATTCATGAATAAAGTAATGTTTTCAACTAATTGCTGGGAATATGCAGAACAAATGGAAGTATTAAGATGCAAGGAGGCAGGGGAGCCGTTGAGATGGGAAGATATACAGAAGATGAAGTATACTTGGTGCGTGGCATGCGAAGAAATGAGGTTGGCTCCGCCTGCTAATGGATCTTTCAGAGAGGCCATAACCGACTTCACTTACGCAGGTTATACAATCCCAAAGGGATGGAAGGTAACTAATACCTATTTTTTTTAAAAATAAAATAATGCAACCATATATAATAAATATTGATTTAATTGTACTAAAATGGTCAGGCGTTTTGGATGGTGCATACAACGCACAAGAATCCGAAATACTTTACGGATCCAGAGAGATTTGATCCATCAAGGTTTGAAGGGAATGGTCCTGCACCCTACTCCTTTGTACCATTTGGGGGAGGTCCTCGAATGTGCCCTGGCAAGGAGTATGCTCGACTCGAAATCCTCACTTTCATCCACAATCTGCTTACCACTTTCAAATGGGTTAAACTCAATCCCAATGAGAAGATTTCCTACATTCCATCACCCATTCCTAAGGAGGGTCTTCCCGTCAAAATGCAACCCCTTCTAAATTAATTGTTCCTATTTAATAACTTTTCCACAAGTGAGTTAAATGTCTCACTCTTATTTTTAATTATCGATAGGGTTTCAAAACTCTATAAATGCTTGATGTAATAATATCTTTTAGGGTAAACTACACCCATGGTCACTTTTGTTTACCTTAGGTTACATTTCAGTCACTTATGTTTGAAATGTTACGTTTTAGTCACTTACGTTATTGTGTTGTAACATTTTAGTCACTGAGCCGTTAATTGTCGTTAATGGTGTAATGGTAAGCTGACGTGGCACGTTAAATTATCATTTCAAACAAAAACTTTAGGTTAAATTATACAATTGGTCCCCATAATTTTTCGTTTTGAGCAATTTAATTCTTTTATGTTCTTTTAACTTTCTTTCTTTCTTTTCTTTATTTTCCATTCTCTTTTGCTTCTTCCTCTGTTTTCCTACCTTCTTTTTTTTCTTTTAACATACCAGGAAGTCGAATTGGTAGTGAAGAAAGAAGCATGGTATGGGTTTATGGATTTTGGTTATAGGCAAATGATGACAGTCGACTTCCTACTTATTTTTTCACTGCCAATTCGACTTCCTAATATGTTAAAAGAAATGGGAAAGATATGAAAACAGAGGGAGAAACAAAAGAGAATGGAAAAAAAGAAGAAAGTTTAAAAAACATAAAAGAAAAAAATTAAATTACTTAAAACGAAAAAAATATAGGGATCAATTGTATAATTTAAACTAAAATTTTGTTTGGAATGATGATTTAACGTGCCACGTCAGCTTACCGTTACACCATTAACGACGATTAATGGCTCAGTGACTAAAATGTTACAACATGATAACATAAATGACTAAAACATAACATTTCAAACATAAGTGACTAAAACGTAACCTAAGGTAAACAAAAGTGACTATGGGTGTAATTTATCCTATCTTTTAAATAAATTATACAATCAGAAATAAATGGCCAGTGCCTCGTTTGGGAAAACTATGGGTTACTAATTTGTCTCTAGTCAGCTTTCATCCCTTTGGAAACCCACAGGTAAAATCCAATTTACAGGCTTAGGTCTTAACTACTTTATTGTTTCCTTGCATTATAACTCTGATTAGGATTATGTTATGTTATACAAAATGGACCATAGTTTATTGGGGTCATTTTCTTATTGTGTGCAAATGGGAGTCGAACCTTAGGGCATCTACTGCTACAATTTCCTATGTTGCAGTTTGGTTAAAATTAGGAGTGAGCAAAATTTGATTTGATTCGAAAAGCTCGATAAAAAATTCAAAATTTAAATTAAATAGTTTGAGTTATTTGAATTAATCGAGTTATTCGGATCAACATGAATAAGAAATCAAATTTTTCGGCTTAACTCGAATAGGAATTACATAATTCGAGTTATCTGAAAATCTGAATAAGAAAAGGAAAAACTACGTCATTTTGATAAATGTTTACCTTTTCTAAAGTTAAAAGTCAAAACCATTAAGTCAAAAGGCAAAACTACGTCATTTTGATAAATGTTTACCTATTAAGTTAAAAGCAAAACCATTATATTTTTTATATAGTTAAATAATATTGTACGTTGTCTACTAGTTAAATAATTGGTCCATGTAAATGCAACATTGAGTATAATTAATAGGATTCGTTAACTTGATTTGACTTGGCTCGAAAATTTTTGACTCGATTTGATTTGATTCGAAACGATTTCAAATTGAGTTCAATTGCTAAAATAGAATTCGTCAACTCGACTAACTAGAAATTTTTTGACTCGATTGACTCAACTCGATCGAATGTTCACCCCTAGTTAAGATCACCAGAATTACCAGTTCAATACTTTGATGTGGATATTTTTAAGAAAATTGGTAGAGGTATTGGATCTCCCCTAAGAGTTGATAGTCACACACTTGCTAAAGAAAAGGATAGATATGGTCATTTATACGTTCAACTAAATCTCCGTAAACTTCTTCCTCGTTTTGTTACTAGCGAAGGATATAAACAAGCTATTTTTATGAAGGTTTGAATTCTCTCTTGTTGAAAGATCAACCACTCTATCGAAAAATTTCATGCTTCTACTTCTCCATTTGTTAATGCTATTAACCATTTAGATCCATCGCACTTGGATGTTCATACCACTAGTCCCTCTACTTTTGATGGCTACGGTCCGTGGCTCATTATTCAAAGGAAAAACAAGCCAAAGCCGAAAGTAATTGATCTCAAGCCTACAACTATTGATCAATTGTGAAGAAAAATATCTTGAATAAAAAAGTGAAGGGCAAGGGAAAAATTATCTCAAACTCACCCAACTATAAATATCCTTAATCCCACTTTGCTTCCCCCAACAAAGCAAAAAGCTATTAGCTTCCCCTATGACACCAACATCAATTTTGAATGGTCTAGTGGGATACTACTGGCGATTTGTTAAAGGATTCTCGATGATAGCTCTCCCATTGACTAAGTTACTACAGAAGAATATCAATTTTGAATGGTCCAAGAAATGTCAGAAATGTTTTGAGAAGTTGAAGACAATGTTAACTAAGGCACCAATACTAACACTGTAACATCTCATACCTGACCCGATCATTAGATCCAAACTATAGAATGTCACATTCGTTGTCGGAGTAATTATGATTAATCACATGAAAATTTCAACTTTAAATGCCCAAATGCTAAAATTTCAACTTTAAACACGAAAACTAACCATTTTTGGGTCAAATATGAGCTTAAGAAAGCTCAATACCATCCATAGGTTGAACTAGGACCAAACTAAAAAGCTTTTAAAATATTTCAAGTGGGTGTTGCGACTTCCAAAGCTTGGTGTCACGTCATTGAAGACAATAGCCAAGCTTCCCAATTTGAGGACCAAATTACAATTTTTTAAAATAAAACAGAGTCGACATCGCGACCTCAAGCAGGAGCTGCTACGATGAGACGGCCTGAGGTTGCGGCATTCAGGATGTGAAGTTGCAACATTGCAAGCAGACCACTAGGTTCCTGTTTCAAATGTTTTCTACCTAGCATGTTTAACATCATTTTGCATCAAAGCCCTAATTTCATACTATTAAAACATGTACAAAATATGGTTATCAATCTATTAACATCACCTTCATGCTTGACTATAACCAAAATCACAAATCACAACCTTTATACAAGTATTTTGGACCATTTCTAACATTTGATAATAATAATAAAAACCCTAGGTACATGTCAGTAGTAACATAATGAAAAAGGGCTATAAAAACTTAGGTTGAGTTGATTAGTGTCGCGTGGATGCGGACTTCACTTTCCTGGGGATTTGAGAATACTTGAACTTGCATACAGAATAAATAAATCGTATGCTGAGCAATGGGGCTCAGTGGTACTTTCATGATTCAAGATAACAAAAACATTCATAAATTTTTATATATAACACATTTACATAATGTATTCAAGTCTCATCTATCAAACCAAATAATTCACATATTTGATACAAATAAGAACATAGATATGCCAAGTAACCAATCCATTCATCAATATATGCATGACAAATGAACTATGCATACCATTTGACAAATCACTTATATCTTTCTAGCTATCCTTATCAACTATGTGGTCACATATATCTATATGCAATTTACATTATGGCATTCATGTTTCATAGTACTATTATTTTCTTACCATTCAAACTCATTTATGGATTCTATCAACTCATTCGTACTCGTTTTGGCCCCCAAGGCTCGTTCTTAAATAATTTGCTCAATAGCTTACATGATCTTTCTATCACATTCCACATAGGAATACAAGTGAAACGATTTCATCATACAATATTACTTATCAAGTTTGTCATTTATAAATCTATTAACATGACTTAGACTCGGAAATATACACGGATCGTCCATCCAACACACCAAACTGGCACCAAAGTACATCGGATAAGCCAAAGTAAGGTAAACTGGCATGTAAGGTGCATATTGGCACATAAAGTGCATCTTGGCGCACAAATCGCATACTGGCACATGAAGTGCATCCTAGAAAACAAAGTGTATATCTGGCATACGAGGTGCATCCTAGAGCATAAGCGTATAATCTCATACACAAACCAATCCCATGACATGCCAATTATATCCAACACAGCCCGAACAACTAATAGGGTACCAACATTTAATCTATTTTTATGATTTAAATCATATAACATTCCTTAATCGTAATCATAATCCAAATCATTATCATTATCAAACCCATACATTTCATATTATATAACATATTCTATTTCAATTTCCATATCAAATAATATAATTCATGTTTTTCATTTCATTTTCCATTTTATTCATTTTAGTCCTCTATCCTGATAATCCCTACCAAACTTGATCAAAACATGACATACTATCAACATATACTCACCTCAATTATTCACCAATCAATAAACATGCATACGCAAGCAAATATTTTTATCTCAAATCATAAAAGTACAAATCGTGGTCTCGTGTCACTCATCGACTACTCTCGCTTTCCCTTTCTCTCTCAAAGTTTCTACGTCAACGTTAGCTATGAATAGTCATGAAACATAACACACTATCAATTTCCCGCCAATCCATAACAAAATATCAATGTATGCATATTTTTTAATTTATTCAATTTAGTCCCTACAACTGGAACAAGCATAACTTTCAATCTAAAGTTTCGGATTAAAATTCGATTTCACATACATTCATTAGGAACCCTCTACTTTCTATTCCTACTAAAATTTCATAATAATTTTTCATTTTATTCAATTTATTCCTTAATGTGCGAAACTAATAATTAAACTTTACAATTTATTATTCAATTTATTCCTTAATGTGCGAAACTAATAATTAAACTTTACAATTTACTCATTTTCTTAATCTAAGCTTAATTTTTTAACAATTCCACACCTAATTTATTCAATTCTCAATAATGGCAACTTATCAAAATTTAACCAATTGGTCAAAGTGATCCATGGGTTAGCTTAGTCAAGCTTCCATGACAAAAAAAATCTATAAAAACCAAAGAAAAATTACTAAGGACTTACTTGTAATATTGATCGAATATCAAACTAGGTTTTAAGCTTTCTTCCTTCTTCAAAAATGGTGGATGGTGGTTCTTGAAAAGAAGATGATAACTTAATCATCTTTTTCCCACTTATTTAACTTATATAGCATGATTAATTTTAGTTAAACTTAATTAATTTGCTTAATCATGATTAATTAAACCTTAATCCTTAATTAACTTAAGTTAATGAAATTTAACATCACATCCCACTATGATCCATATAAAATAGGTCTGTTGGCCATTTTATTCTCTTGGATAATTACTATTTAAGTCCTCAAGCCTTATCCTAATAAAAATCTATAGTGATTAAAATTTTACAATTTAGTCACTAGGTCTTAATTAACCCCATTTTTTTTGCTAAATTACCTAAACAAATTTCAATTCATCAATATACTAACTTCATAAATATCACTATTTAATATTTACAAACTCGATTTACGATAACGAGGTTCTGAAATTGCATTTTCCAACACCACTAGAAATTAGGTTGCTACAAACATAACCTGAATTAGGAAAGGATTTTGTAATATTCAGTAACGCATCTCATAATGGTTACCGATCATAGGAGTTTGACGAATTTTTTAGTGTTCAATGACGCGTCTCATAAAGGATGTGGATTGATGCAATAAGGCAAAGTAATTACATACGTTTCTCAACAACTCAAACCTCACAAGAAGAATTATCCTACTCACAAATCTGAACTTGTAGCCATAGTTTCTGTTTTAAGGAGAAAATACCTTTACGGTAAGAGATGTCATGCCTTTATCGATCAAAAAAGTTTAAAGAATTTGTTCACGCAAAAATTATTGAAATATCTCTGTAATTCAAACTTTTAATCCAACTATTTGGTTACTTAGAGAGCTCTCAAGAATTCTTAACACATTATTGAGAAAGGTGTCCAATGGATTATAAAATATGGTTCCCGAATTAGTTTCTGGCATGATAATTAAACGAGCATGGGTCCTATTCTTTTTTTTTCATTACCCCTTTCTACCCAAGGAAGATTGTTTCTTGGTGAAAAACTTTTATGTTGGCTCTTATAACTCTTCCTTTGCTATTTCAAACAACATCAATGATTGTATTCTTATGCACCCCACTTCTTTTTTTTTTAAAAGATGGTTTTGATGTTTTGTGTTGGAAAGCCACTTCTAAAATACTCTTCTTCATGAAATTACCTTATCATATTGCCTCCAACCTTATCAATGCTCTTCTTGATTCTAGTAATTGGTTATTGTCAGGGGCAAATTTAGGGGGGCTGGTAAGGGCCTTACCCCCCTAAATTTGTAAAATTTCAATTGTGCAACACCCTAGACCCGGCTTAGATGTCCAGTCCAAGTTTAGAGAGTTACATTATAAATACTCAAATACTACTCAAGCCATAATAATACCAAACCATGATTCACATAAAAATTCAACACAAAGATTAGTTAAATATATAATCTTCCGAAGTCATACACTATTATAGTTTAATGAAAATCCTATCAAAATATTTTAAAGAAAGCTAATAGTTCGACTAAGCTCCCATGGCACCAACCCATTCAAGTCTGTGAATGACCTGAAATTCAAGCAATAACAGAATAAGTTGTGAAATCAGTGCGTAAAAGAAATTTATTCAATTAATGCTCATTTAAACAGTAGTTCCAAATTCAGAGATTCAGTTCGATATAGAAGTAATTTCAGTTTAGATTCAGAGCAGATCAGCTACAAATGTACATATATGCAATTACAGGTCATACACGATACAAATCAGATTCAGATGCAATATTCTCATCCTCGCCCGCTGCACACCATCTTCGGCCATCCCAATACACCATTAAGGATATTCAATGCTCAGCCAACCCTATACACCTTAAACTGTTCATTGACACTTTTACAGAAATGCAGCTTAGCTATTAATTCAATAATCGACAAGCGCCAGAATCAGATTTATACACATTGTGGCGTAGCCACGATTTAGAACAGATTTCTTCCTCCTTCACAATATCCCAGCCCATGTCGGTGCAGAACACAAATACCCATATGATGTATTCAGTCATTCTAATTCATTTCACAATCAAATAAGATAGTTCAACATCAGAATAAGCATTCCAGTGTACTTATAACTAAGTTGTTCACAGATCAATCTCAGGGTATCAGACAGTTCTAATATAATTAATTTCAATCATTCGTAAACCGAAGAGGCCAGTATCAGTGTTAAGTAACATTTTTAGCCTCAAAAATAGATTTTGGGCCTCAATAACATGCCACACAACCAAGTGGCACACCCATGTGCCTTGCTCGTTTATTTTCGAAGCATAAACAATGAATTACATGGTCTGGACACACACCTGTGTCCCTGGCCGTGTGGCTTTGTACCCAACACAGTGAGTTACACTGCCTGGGCACACGTTCGTGTCCCTGGCTATGTGGTCTTGTACCAGAAATAGTAAGTTACACGGCCTGGGCACACGCCTGTGTCCCTGGCCGTGTGGTCTTGTACCACAAACAGTAAGTTACACGGCCTGAGCACACGCTCGTGTCTCTGGCAGTGTGAGCTCTGCACTAATATGGCCATACACGCTCTAGACACACGACCGTGTGCCTTGTAAAATTAAGGTTTTCGGTACACACCTAATTTTGCTTTGACGGAGAAACAACACGAAGACTATCCGGAACCTAATTAATCACTCAATAATCAATTACACCATCGATTTCAAAATTTTAGCAAAATCAACCTACCGCCAAGATTATGTCGAAAGTTTTGATGCAATCCCAAGTCAATTTGTATACTCACCTCGCACGAAATAGAGGAAATCAGACTAACACGGCGAAATAACGTCTCTTGTAATATTCTCGCCTAAAAAGATAACCAATCAAATGATTAAACAGAATGTTCAAGCAACCGAGAAAAATCCCATTTCAATAGAATATTGTTAACACCACAAAACTTGCAAAATGAGAGAAAATTGACGACGAAACTTGCTAAATACTCGCACAATCAACCTTACAAGTAACAAAGAACTTCCAATTAATGCAGAATTGAATAATTTAAAAGGAAAAATAAAAGAACAGAAGAACCAGAAAAGAAAACAACTTTTAAAAAACAAAGAAGAAGGTACGATAGAATTTCTTTAGACTATCTTAAGTTAACCACCATCCCACATTCTTGCATTTGCAAAAAATATTTCCTAATGCATATGATGGGATTCGAACTCACAACCAAACAGAATATAGACAGATGCTTAACCAGTGAACTAGCAGGCTCATTCTTGATACCGATTTACCCAGAATTGGACTTAACTACGAAACACATGGATGAAGGTTGTTTTAAAAATAATAACAAAACTTTTAATGATGCTACTGAAACTTCAGACCTTAAACACAGAAGCATAGCACAGAACCACATATACGAAAATTTAATTACTGTAATTTCTCACAATTAAATTCTTAAAAATTTGGGGCATTACAACTCTCCCCCTAAAAGAAATTTCGGCCTCGAAATTTTACCTAAGTCAAACAGATACGAATACAGTCATCGGATTGATTCTTTCGATTCCCACGTGGCTTCCTCAGTACCAGGGTTCCATCATAGGATTTTCACTAGAAGAATAGTTTTCTTCCTTAGCATCTGAACATCACATTCTAAGATCTGGACAGGTTCCTCTTTGAATGCTAAGTTCGGCCGCAATTTAATCTTGTCGACAGTAACAATATGTGACGGATCCAACCGATACCGTCTCAGCATCGAGACATGAAACACATCGTCAATCTAATTCAGCTTCAACGATAATTCTAACTGGTATGCAACAAGTCCGACACACTTTAAGATACGATAAGGCCTATTGAACCTCGGGTTTAATTTGCCATTATGTCCGAAACAGAGGACCTTTTTCCACAGTAATACTCTCAAGAAGACTTAATCACCAACAGAAAACTCGATGTCTTTTCTTTTTAAATTAATATAGGACTTTTACTGATCAGATGTGGCTTTCAAACGGTCCCGAATTACTCTCACAGTGTTCTCAGTTTTAGAAACCAGCTTATGACCCCATATCTGACGTTCATTTAATTCTATTTAACATAGCGAAGTACAACACTTACGACCATATAAGGCCTCGTAGGGTGCCATCTGAATACTAAACTGAAAGCTGTTATTATATGCAAACTCCGCCAACGGTAGGTAGTCCTCCCAACTACCCCAGAAATCTATCACACAATCTCGAAACATATCCTCCAAGATCTGAATAACTCGCTCCGACTATCCATCGGTCTAAGGGTGATACGCAATACTGAATTTAAGTCAGGTGCCTAAGGCCTCATGGAGTTTCTTCTAGAATCGAGATGTAAATCGTGGATCCCTGTCAAAGATGATTGAGATCGAAATTTCGTGTAATCTCACAATTTAGGTGATATATAGTTTAACTAACTTCTGTTAGGAGTAATCTGTCCGAATGGGTATGAAGTGGGCTGATTTGGTCAATCGATCCACCATGACCCAAACCGTTAGTAGGGATTAGAGGCAACCCACTAACAAAATCAATCGTTATCTTCTCCCACTTCCACTAAGGAATTTTAACTGGTTGAACTAACCCGGATGGCAGCTAATGTTCCGCCTTAACCTTTTGGCATGTCAGACAGTGGGACACAAAAGCGACTACCTCTCATTTCAGTTCGGGCCACCAGTAGAATTCTCGAAGATCCTGATACATTTTGTTCCCAGTAAAATGCATAGCATATGGACTACTATGCGCCTCCTGAAGGATCGAACGCCTCGACTCTTTGTCGTTAGGTACACAAATCTGACCTTTAAAGCACAACACGTTATCGCTATTCAAGCCAAAATCGAAAGTCTCATTCGAATCAACATGCTGCAGACGCTGAACTAAGGACTCATCGCTCAAATGTTTTGCTCTAATCTACTCTACCAAATCGATATTACCTGTAATTTAGCCAACAGCCCTCCATCCTCGACCAAACTCAGACGAGCTAACATTGCTCTCAGATCAGTCACCTCTCTACGGCTAAGGGCGTTAGCTACCACATTAGCCTTACCTGGATAGTACTCTATCGTGCAATCGTAACATTTAAGTAACTCAACCCATCGACGCTATCGAAGATTTAATTCTTTTTGGGTTAGCAAATATTTAAGACTCTTGTGATTGGTATAAATAATACACGTTTCACAATATAGATAGTGTCTACAGATTTTTAGAGCAAATACAACCACAGCTAGCTCAAGATCATGCGTAGGGTAATTACCCTTGTGTGTCTTAAGCTATTGCGATGCATAAGCGACCACTTTACCATCTTGCATAAGCACACACCCAAACCTAACATGTAAAGAATCACTGTACACCATAAACTTTCGGGCTGATATTCGGTTGAACTAAGTCAAAAGCTTGTGTCAAAACGGACTTGAGTTTATCGAAACTAAACTGTTGTGCCTCAGACCACACGAATGGAGTATTCTTATGCAGCAATTTCGTCAGAGGTGACGCAATTAGAGAAAATCTTTCGACAAACCTTCGGTAGTAACCGGCTAATCCCAGAAGCTACGAAGTTCAGATATATTTTTTGGTCTTTCCACTCAACAATAGCTTCTATCTTCTTAGGATCAACTAGGATCCCTTCCACCATCACTACACGACCCAAAAAAGTGACTTCTTGCAACCAAAACTTGCACTTATTAAACTTGGCATACAACTATTTTTCTTGGAGTATCTGAAGTACAATACGAAGATGATCATCATGCTCAGCTTCAATTTTAGATTAGATCAGGATATCATTGATAAAAACCATTACGAATGGATTCAAGTACGATTGGAACACCAGATTCATTAAATTCATAAATGCCATCGGGGCATTCATTAAACTGAAAGGCATTACCAGAAACTTGTAATATCCGTAATGAGTCCTAAAGGCAGTTTTGTAAACATCAGTCTCTTTGACCTTGAGCTGATGGTAATAAGAGAATAAATCGATTTTGGAGAAAACGGATGCTCCTCGAAACTGGTTGAACAAGTCGTTAATCCTCGGTAGCGGGTACTTATTTGTTAACTTGTTTAACAGCTACTAATCTATGCACATCCTCTTTGACCCATCTTTCTTCTTAACAAACAACACCGGCACCCCCCATGAAGACACACTCGGCCGAATAAATCATCTATTAAAGAGTTTCTGAAGCCGTTCTTTTAACTTGGTCAGCTTTTTTTGGACACTAGAGTAATACTTGATAACAAATCAATTCCAAACTCCACCTCTCTATCTAGAGGTACTCCAGTCAATTCCTCAAGAAAGATGTCTGAAAACTCCCTCATTGTGCGGATATCTCCCACTAAAAGTTTCGCGAGAACATAATCGGATACGTAAACAAGGTATACCTTGCACCCCTTTTGAACTAACTTGTCTGCTACAAGAGCGAAGATTAAATTAGAGAGGTAATTTCGACACTCACCAACCATGACCACCTCGTCATTCTCATTCGACCTCAAAGTAACTCTCTTGGTTGCACAATCTAGACTGACCCGATACTCAATGAGCCAATCCATTCCCAAAATTAGATCAAACTTATTAAAGGGTAATTCCATTAGATCAACTAAGAATACCATACCCTAGAGCTCTAGGGGTACCCATCTGTATACTGTATCAACTCAAATTGACTGACCCAAAAGACTAATCATAGAAAACTCTTTAGCAGTATTCTCAGCGGTTAAACCTAGATTTACAGAAACATCACTAGCTATATATGAATGAGTAGAGCCAATATTAATGAGAGCATAATACGGAACAGAATGAATAAAGAAGGTACCTACTATGACATCAGCATCATCGCTCTCCTCGCAGTGTCTCGCTTCATAAATTAATACTGACTGACGAGCCTCAGCCTGACCTGCACCTCTACACAGTATTCTCTGTCCTCTCCTAGATCCATTACCACCGATACCAGTACCCAACCTCTGAATGGTTATTGAACCTCTCTCGGAAGCCAAACAGAATTTGGCCCCGGAGTCTATACCGCAGTTAGCACTGAATCTGGTCGTCGAGGGCAATCCCTAACTCGATGCTCCATTGACCCGCAAAGGAGGCATGCTCTTAACTTCCTCCTGCACTTGCCCGGATGACGCTTCCCATAACGACTACACAGCTGAATCTCAGTCGCAACAGTTAGTGTCTCAACTCTCAGAGGTCTGTCAAACCTCATCCGCTTCTTAGGGCATTGACCCGAACTAGATGAGCCTAAATCCCTCTTAATCTTATTATGATCCTTCTCATGATCACGTCACTCGCACTCAGTACACTTCACTTCTTCCAATACATTTGCTTTGTCAAATAAGACCGCAAAAACCCGCTCCTTCTAAGGAGCTACCAGAACTTGCGGATCATATCTCAATCCCTCCTCAAATCGCACACACTTGTCGTAGTCGGACGCTACCAAAGTCCATATATACGTACTCAGTTGCAGAAACTCGACTTCATATTTAGCCACAGATCGGTCACCCTGAACTAGGCTCATAAACTTACGTTGGTAGCTTCAACATAACTCCCCCCACATACTTACCCTAGAAGGCGTTCTTGAAATAATCCCCATTAACATGTTCAGGATGAGTACCTTGTTCAACTGTCAACCACCACCAATAGGCTTCATCCTAGAGTAGAGACACAGCACCCTCAATATCTAAGTGGGAGTACAGTCGAGATCAGTTATTATACGCTCAGTAGCCTCGAGCCAATATTCAACAACAGTAGAAGCGACTCCTATGACACTCTTTAATAATTTAGCCTCATTCTACCGCAGTCGTTTAGTGATCAACCCTCGACCTCTCGATCTCGAATGCGTCTCTGTAACCCTCTCTAATGCTCGAATCATGGCCTGAGACAGTCTGTCATCCCTAGCCATTAGAGTATGGGACTCCGTTTCAGTAGTAGGTGAACCAACCGTCTCGCTGGTCTCTAGATTGGTCATACTACCCATAGAGGATGACTCTACTCGAGCTCCTCCTCAAAATCCTTAACGCTCCGGCATACCACGTCCATGACTACCACGCAAACTCATTATGGTAATCTAGCTAGAATATCAGAATACACAGATCAATTCACACATCCAGCAGGATGATTTCACCAATTCATATCAAAACATTTTACCCATAACAGTTTAAGTATTATAATCTTTATAACAGAACGGAAATACTTATAGGGTCAGTGTCGGAAGCTCGGCCATTCACTAAAATGTCAGTGTTTCTATATTAGTTCAGATACTAAATTATCACTAAGCTACTTTTCTCATACATTATGAGCCCAAACACAATTCGAGTGTTGACATGTTGATGCAGAACACAAATACCCAAATCATGTATTCAGTCATTCTAATTCATTTCACAATCAAATAAGATAGTTTAACATCAGAATAAGCATTATAGTGAACTTATTATAACTAAGTTGTTCACCAATCAATCTCAGAGTACCAAACAGTTCTAATATAATCAATTTCAATCATTTTTACTTCGAAAAGGCTAGTATAAGTGTTAAGTAACATTTTCAGCCTTAAAAATATATTTTGGGCCCTAATAACATACCACATGGCCAGGTCACATGCCCATGTACCTTGCCCGTGTGGTTCCAAAGCATAAACAGTGAGTTACACGATATGGACACACGCCTGCATCCCTACCCGTGTGACTCACACGGGCTGGGTACACGTCTGTGTAGCTTTGTACCCTAAACAGTAAGTTACATAGCTTGGGCACACGCTCGTGTCCCTGGTCGTATTGTCTTGTACCACAAATAGTGAGTTACACAGCTTAGGCACACGCTTGTGTCCCTAGCCGTATGGTCTTGTACCACAACTAGTGAGTTACACGGCCTAGGCACACGCACGTGTGCCTAGATGTATGAACTTTGCACTAATATGGCCACACACAGCCTAGACACATAATGGTGTGCCTTGCCTATGTGGTCCTAAATCGAATGAACAGTGAGTTATATGACCAACCACACGACCTGGGCACACGCCCTTATGCCTGGCCGTGTAGCATCGATAACCACCATTTTTGGTGACCTGAAACTTGCAAAATTAAGGTTTCCGGTACGCACCTGATTTTGCTTTGACGGAGAAACAACACGGAGACTACCCGAAACCTAATTAATCACTCAACAATCAATTACACCATCGATTTCAATATTTTATCAAAATCAACCTACCGCCAAGATTATGTCGAAAGTTTTGATGTAATCCCAACTTAATTCACATACTCACATCACACGAAATAGAGGGAATCAGACTAACACAGTAGAATAACGTTTCTTACAATATCCTCACCTAAAAAGGTAACTAGTTGAATGATTAAACAGAACGTTCAAGCAACTGAGCAAAATCTTGTTTCAATAGAATATAGTTAACACCACGAAACTCACAAAACGAGAGAAAAATAACGATGAAACTTGCTTAATACTAGCACAATCGACCTTACAAGTAACAAAGAACTTCCAATTAACACAGAATTGAATACCATAAAAGGAAAAATAAAAGAACAGAAAGAGAACCGAAAAAGAAAATAACTTTTGAAAAACAAAAAAGATGGTACGATAGGATTTCTTCAGACTATTTTAAGTTAACCACCATCCCACTTTCTGGCATTTGCAAAAAAATATTTCCTAACGCATACGATAGGATTCAAACTTGGAAGCAAACAGAATATAGACAGATGCTTAACCAGTGAACCAGCAAGCTCATTTTTAATACTGATTTATCCAGAATTGGACTTAACTATGAAACACATAGATGAAGGTTGTTTTAAAAACAATAATAAAACTTTCAACGATGCCACTCAAACTCCAAACCTTAAACACAGAAGCAAAGCATAGAACCACAAATACGAAAATTTAATTACTACAATTTCTCACAATTAAATTCTTAAAAATTTGGGGCGTTACAAATTGAGTCCTTTTGAATTTCAAAAGATTTTTTATTTTGACCTTATAATTAGTACTTAAAATAAGATAAATTATTTTGGCCCCCAAGTTATTTCATTGTTTCTTTTAATTTGATTTATTTTATATAATCTATAAATTTTTATGATAAATTTAGTAACACTTTTAGTTTAATTTGATAAATTAATATAAAGTAGTGTTTAAATATTTATTTGCTAAAATAATCACATAATTTCAATATCTAATCATAAAATAGTATCTAAATATTAATTAGGTAAAAAATAAACTTAAATAATTATAATATTTCATACAAATTGAGTATTTAACTTAATTTGTTTTTTTCTAAATGTTAATTTTGGTGATCAAGATTATCTAAAATTTAAAAATACATTGTTTTATGGGCCAAGCTTACTTTCAACATGTCTATTTTATATAAATACTTCGCCTCCCTCATTATCAATATTTCTGGCTTCGCCCCTAGTTGTAGGTTTGGAACCTCAAACTTCCACTTACACTCTCCTTTTCTCATTTTGGAAATTGTGGCCCTCTTCTCCCAATTTGATCTTTTCTTTGTTTTAAAGGTCTTGACATCTCTGTTGTATGCACTTTCTGCAACTCTTACCCTGGGACAATTGAACATGTACTTCGAGATTGTTCATTCACTTATCATCTCTAGAGCCTTTTTTCCTTATCCCCCTTCAACTATAGGTATGTTCTCCTTTCCTTTAATGGATTGGCTCAATGCTAATTTGACATTTAAATCCTCCTTTCCCCATCATCTCATTCATTAGCCAACCATGTTTGCTTTCTTCCTTAATGGGTTTTGGATTGCTAGAAATGCAATCATCTTTGACAAACCCATAAGTGAAAATGATATTCGATCTAAATTTATCACTCTTGCTATAGAGTACTTTGTTATTTTACATAAACCAAATTTCGAGTATATTCTACCTCACTTCACGTCAAATGGAACCTTCCTTTAAATGGATGGTTTAAAGTTAATTATGATGGTTCCTCATTAGGAAATCCTGAAACTGTTGGTTTGGAGCCATTATTCGTGATCATAATAGTAATTGGATTGTTGATTTTCATTGTTATCCGAGCATGACTACTAATATTATGGCTTACCTTTGGGCTCTTAGTGATGGTCTTGTGCTTGCTCACAATGTAACAGCCCAATTTCAGTAATGTCAAAAATGGTGGTTTTGAGACCACAACTCTGACAAGTGAGTTGTTATTTTGATATATATTTAATGTTTATAGGGTTAGTTTAAGGTATTATTAAATTTTTGTCAAGAAATTTTGAAGATTAAATGGTTAATTAAGTAAAAAGGACCAAATTGTGAAAGACACAAAAGTTGGTCTTTAATAGGTAAATGGATTAAATGGCTTTTGAAATGCAAATTAAAGGACTTAGATGGTATTTATACCATATGAAAGTTAATAGACAATTATGGGTTTATTTTTGTCATTTTGTAAACTAATAAACTAAGGATAAATTAAATTAGTAATTAATAAACAAATCTTAAACTAAATTAAGCAAATAGTGTCATCTTCCTAAAATTCTTCTCTTTCACCGAAATTGAAGAAATAAAACACCATTTTTATGGCTTTAAGGTTCGGCCAACATAGGAGTATTTCATGGTAAGATTTTGTGACTCGTTTTTAGTAATTTTTATATTTTTGAGCTCGTTTCAACTTAATCTACCTAGCCCAGGGGTTAATTTGCAAAGTTGTTAAATGTTGAGGAACCTGCAAAGTTGATAGATTATTAATTTTTATTGTTAAATTAACATGATTTGTTAAGTGAATTTAGGATTTAGCGATTAAATAGCTTAAATGGTAAATTCTATGAATTTTGAGTGAAATGAGTAAAAATGTGGATTGATATAAGTATAGGGAAGAATCAGATAACATGTTTTGGGTTAGGAAAATGGTGAATTTTCAAGTTATGGGCTTAAGGACTAAGTTATATAAAAGTTAAACTATTAGGGGTAATTTTGTAATTTTAGATTAATATGAATTATAGGTTGAATTGAATACTTGAGATTAATTGAAGTACTTAGTTGAATTAAATTAGTTAATTGAAGTACTTAGTTGAATTAAATTATCTTAGATCAGGATAAACAACAATCGGACTTAAATTGAGGAAAGGCAAAAGCTTTGGATTAATCTCCAACTCTACTTTTGTGACTATGGTTATCGAGGTAAGTTCGTATGAACTATAATCTTATTAATGATAGTTGATTGATTATATACTATATTATGTTGGTTATAAATTGACTTGAATATATAAATAGATTGACGTTTTGAGTAATTGATGGATAAATAATATCGTTTGAACCTTAAGAATTCTTAAGATACGAATGACATGTCATTAGGGATTTCATGTTTCAAGTGTTGGTCTTAAATGTCCTACTGATGGTTGAGGTCCTGCATTTGTTGCAGATTCTCCACAGCTCGTGTGAGCAGCATCGTGTAGCTAACATTCTGACCTACAACTCGTGTGAGTACTATTGAAAAGGAAAGGTTACGGTTATATGGAAAGGCACACTATGTGTGAGCATTCCCAAGTATCCAATGTAATTCTAGATGGTTCAATGGGTAAGCAAAGGTTAATGGCAATGTATGTATACAATTGTATAATGGTACATAATCTTATGAAAAGGTTAATGTAATAAATGGTGTGTACATGTAAATCTACTTATGATATGGTTGAACTTATATATATCATGTATGAACTTACTAACTTGTAAATTTGGTGGTGCTTATATAGGATTTTACTAAGCTTATGAACATGGTAATGTTGTTATGTATAATTTACAAATTGAGCTTAAGAATGGTAAGTTATGTTTGAGTTTATACGAGCTTACTAAGGACTAGTTGTTTACGTAGTTATTTTCCTTTGTTTCATATATTATCAGAAGCTCGACCGATTGGAAGCTTCTCAGAGATTTATCACACTATCCAGCAATCACTTTGGTAGTTTTTGAGTTATTTTGGCTAAGGTTATAAATGGCATGCATAGGACCTTTTTATAATGAATGTCTTTGAGTATGTTAATGAAAATTTTGGTATGAGTATGTCTTTTATGTATTCACTTTGTTTGTGTGGACTTATAATGTTTTAGCAAATTTTATACCCTTAGGTATTTTGTAATATATGGTGTGGGTGGTTGTTTATATATTAAAGCCATATGATTATGGTCATTTTAGTATGTTTTAATGAAAGGTGAATGGTTTGACAATTGATGTCATTAGGTAGCTTATTTGACTATGTTTTTGTGTTTGAGGTATGGTATTATAGCCTTTTTTTGATTGAAGTTGTTTTTGTACAAATGTGGTGCTTTTGAATGGCATATTAGTTAGGTGAAATAGGTTGATTGAATTTGTAACAACCCGATTCTAGGCCTAGTCGGAACAGTGGTTTCGGGACCACAAATCTGACAAGGGAAAATATGATTATTATTATATTTTTATGGTCTACAATTTCACAGAAAATTTTCGTAAAAATTTCGTTCAAAAATTTCGACGTTTGGGCACTTAATTTAGTCAAAAGGACTAAATTGTAAAAAGTGCAAAAGTTGAGTTCTACATCTTAGAGGTGTCTAATTGTTATGAAATTTTAAATTGGAGGTCTTTATATGGTAATTAGACCATTAGTTAGTTGATGGACAAAAATGGGCATAGAATTAGTGAAATAGATTTTTTTTTAAAGTAAGGGCATTTTAGTCATTTGGTTATTAAATAGAATTAAATGGGAAAAAGATGGAAAAATATGCTCATCTTCTTCATGGTGAACGAAATCAGCAAGGGGGAAGCCATATTTAGGGTTTTTAAGCTTTCAAGCTCCATAGTAAGTGATTCCAAGCCCCGTTTTTAATGTTCTTTACGTTTTTGGAGTCTCTGTAACTTGGTTTAGCTTATTCCACCATTAATTCGTGTTAGGGTTTATATTTGGAAAAATACCCATAGGTGAAATGTGTTTATTTTGATGTTTAATGGTAGAATATGAAGCTAAAAATTATGTTAAACAATTTTTGCTAAGCGATTTTAAACGAAAACTGGTAAATTGACATAATCGGTAAAAATACCTAATGTTCAAAAGTGTGTGTTAGAGTGAGAATTTGATGTTGTCATAGAAGGGAAAAATGTTCAGCATGTCATAAAACATAAGAATAAGAGATGAATTTTAATTTTCGAGCTTAGGGACAAAAGTGTAAATATGTAAAAGTTTGGGGGTAAAATTGTAATTTTCCAAAAAGTTGGGTGGAGGACTATTTTATTAAATGTGAACATTTAATGAGTTAAATTTGCTATTATAGATCAAGAAAGACGAGAAGACTACCTCAAATGGGAAAAAAAGAAGATAGTGGAGTAAATTACAAAATTACGATATTTTGCACCAAGGTAAGTAAACATGTGATTTAATGCATTATTTTGACATCATTCAATATATGTTGGGATTTAATAGAACATAGAATAAATATTCGGCAAGATTCTAAAAATGTGGTTAAGTTGGGAAAGGTGGTAAAATGTTGAAAATATGGGTTCCGGTTGAACACTCGGAATAAGCCGAAGTATTTTAAATGTGAAGGGGGTTGCTAAGTGCTGATTCCCCCAACGGGTTGCTAAGTGCTGATTCCCCGACTCATTGGTGGTTGCTAAGTGCTGATTCCACCGTATCTTGAATATAAAGGGGGTTGCTAAGTGCTGATTCCCCCAAGGGGTTGCTATGTGATGATTCCCCGAATCATTGGTGGTTGCTAAGTGCTGATTCCACCATATCTTTGAATGTGAAAGGGGTTGCTAAGTGCTGATTCCCCGAATCACTGGTGGTTGCTAAGTGCTGAATCCACCGATAATGGTTAATATTCCGAGTGTCCAACGAGTAAACTGGGAAGGTGAATATTTATATGTGGTGGACAAGCTTATAGGAGGAATATTGGGTTTGATACTTAATCGACCATGTATAAGGTGGGATGAAATATCAAAAATACAACAGGAACAATTTAATTACAAAACTGTTTTGAACAACAGCAGTTGGGCAACTTTGAAAATTCACCATAAATGGTGGAAAATGAATTAGAGGTTGAATAATATATGTAATTCAAGCTGAATGAGTCTATTTTCATACGAAAGAAACATAGCAAGCAAAAGAGTTGTATATTTGGGGATATTTGAATTTATTTGAGACAGGGTTGGATTGATTCGAAATCCCCTGTTCCAACTTTGGAAAATCACTAAAAATTGTAAAAAAATAATTATGGCCTGAAATTTATATGCCTGGATTCTTTAATGAGTCTATTTTTAATATAAACAAACAAAAACATTTTTCGAATTTTTTACAGGGAGTTAATTAAAGTTTAATAAAGGGATGTCAGAACCGTCAGGCAGTGAAACATGAGAATCTTTAAAGAATAAACTGTACTAATTGGATAAATAAAAAATTCTGAAAATTTTATGGTGGAAAGGTATATGAGTCTAGTTTCGGGAAAAATTTACGGAATCCAATTTGGAGCCCTGTAGCTGCAGATAAAAATAAATTGGTGACTGTGACTCAGAAAAACAGCTTGCTGGAAATTGAACAGTTGATGAAATTTAAGTGTGATTAAAATTATGTTACTATGTAATCATGTGAGGAAATTATTTATTTGTCATATGTTTACTTACTAAGCTATATGCTTACTCGTTTTTATTTTCCCTTGATTATAGTGACATCAATCAGCTCGGAACTTGAACGACGTCAGATAATCATCCACACTATCATCAATTTTTTGGGTGTTTTGCAACTAATACTTTGGAAACATGGCATGTATAGATGACTTTATGTATTGCGGTTTAAATATGTATATATATATAGTATGGTTCGGTTTAAAATGTTGGTGTTTGTTAATGGATAAATTGTGTTTGAACATACAACTGTATTTGGTTGGAATATTGAATATGTTTGGGATTGTGTTCGAAAATTTGCAGGGGGTTTTATGTAAAAATAAGCAGAAATGCTGCCGAAAATTAAAAAAAAAATAGTAATATCTCATACTCAGTTCCGTTAAGGAATACGGGTAAGGGGTGTTACAAAATTGGTATGTTTATGTGTATTTGAAAGATGTTTTGGTCTATTGAATGTATGCATAAATGGAGTAGGTGATTGGGTAAATTTTGGTCTTAAAATGGCTTGTTTAGGGTCAAATTATGGAGCATACTGCCTGGGACACGAGTTGTCACACAGCCTGGCTACGCGGTCGTGTGTCACTTATTATTTCAATTCAATGAGTTACACAGTCTAGCACACGGCCTGCGACACGGCTGTGTGTCACAAGTTAGAAAGTTACACGGTCTGGCACACGGCCTGCGATTTGGCCGTGTGACCTAAATCAAGGAGTTACACGATTTAATACATGAGCTGGGGCACGGTCGTGTGTCCCTTTGTTCAAACACCACACGGTTTGGGCTATGTCACACAGCTTGGCCACACGGCCATGTAACCCCTATTTTCAAAGTTTTCAACTTTTTCCCAAATTTTTTAAATTGTTTCAAATTAGTCTCGAATTGTTTTCGAACTATTTTTAAGGCCTTGAAGGCTCGTTTAAGGACCAAAAGTATATGTTTGCTAAGTTTATAATGAGTTTTATGTAATTATCATTAAATGAAATTATTGTTCAGATTGTACGGTAATGCTCTGTAACCCTAATTTGATGATGGAGACGGGTTAGGGGTGTTTCACATAAAATGCATATTAACAATGTTATTATCAAACTTGATGCCATAGTTGTTATTGATCTCATAATCCATCATTCAAATGATAATGTTTTTCTAGATCTCTTATTCATGGTTGCAAGACTCTGTTAAGCATATTCCTAAGTAGTCAGCTTCAACATACCTACAAGGAGGGTACTTGTTGCACTAATGCTTTGGCTAATGCTAGAATTCATGTTAATCTTAACCTTTTTGTCTCATGTTAATACCTCTAATGACTTTTATGTTGTGTATTTTGAAATCCCAGACTTTATGCGTACTCTTGTGAATGCCAACTTAGTTGGCACACCTTTATATCATACTCTTTATAACTAAATAAAACTCTCCTTTTATAACAAAAAAGAAAAGGACAGAAAGTGGATAAAAAAAGAAAGAAAGGAAAAACGAAAAGGAGCGGAGAGGGTTGAGGAAATAGCTGACTGAATGTTGGTAGGCTTTTATCTAGCATGATAATCCATTATTAGAAAGGAGGGCATTCAGGAGAGAGGGGAGGAGATGAAAGAAAAAGAGAATAAAAACGGGATGAAGAGGGAGAAAAGATGAGGAAGAGCTTAGCCATCTACTATCTAGTTGTCCTAAAGCAAAACTGCCACTTGTTTGTCTTATCTAATTGGGCTATGGTTGATTATAGACTTGTCTAATGACTAGGCCACTTAAAGGAAGAGGAAAAAAAACACTTTTTGTAATATTTGGAAAAACGAGTTTAGGGGGGGGGAGAGAGAGAGTATGTCCATTTAGAAAATGGTTTGAACTTGGATTTCAATATTCAATGCCCAAGCACAACCCATTTTCTAACTTTATAATATAATATATTAACTTTATTTTATTGTTATATACTACGTAATAAGAATTAAATATATAATACTATAATGAATATATTAAAAAATGTTAAGTTGTATTTTATTAAAAAATTCTATTAAAATAAAAAATATTAAATTACTAACTAAAGAAATATATTTTTAAAAGAAAAGTAAAAAAGAATAGGTCTAAACAAGCTTGAATTAGCTATTTATAAATATAAGTAAGTTTGGACAAAATTTTAAGTTCATATTTCGGACCGAGTCAAACTTGTCCAAATATTTATGATATTATTAACATGCATAAATTTGACTTGACTTAACCCAAGAGCACCTCTAATTGAGCACAACCTCTCCTCCTTTCTTTTACTATTTTTTTATAGTTTAAAATCTAAAAAAAATCATAATATTTTTTTAGCAAAAAAATTAGAATTTCTTTTTTTGAATTCCTATATAATTTTTTTAAAAAAATTTCAATATACATTAAACTTTTAATATTATGCTTTTAAATCTATAATATTTTATAACTTTACAATATGTTTGGGTAAATAATTATAAAATATGTTTGAATCTATATGTTTACTGCAATATGGTTATTAAGAGGTTGAGTACTGCTTTATCTCGTAGAAGAAGGATTTGTACTAGGGTCAATGTAAAAATTTTAAATTTGTTTTTCAGGTCCGGACTCGGCTTAACTAAACAAATAGGCCTAAAATTTTATTTAAGTTCAACCCAGATAAAAAATACTAAATCTGGACCCGTATTAAATTTTTTAGATTTTTTATATAAAAATAAATTTAAAAAATATAATACATCAAATACTCTAAACACATTAAAATAAATATTTCTCAACAAATTGAAAATATATTTAAAAAAAATTCTTTATATTTAAATAACACTAACATAGTTATAACTTAGCAAACAAATGTTTCTAAAATAATTGAAAAATTAAAAATAAAATAAGAGTTATACAATATCTAAATAATAGTAGTAAAATAGTAATAATATAATAGTGAAACAGTAGCAAAATAACAACATAACAGCAAAAAAATAACAACATAAAATCAGTAAACAGCAGCAAAAAAATAATTAAATTCGAGTAAGGTCCAAACTAAAAAAAATCTTGTCTGAGGCTCAGCCCATTTAAAACGCGAATCTTATTTTTTTCGAAGTTTATTTTTTGGGTTTATGTTATTACCTAAACTCTTTGTGTTTTGAATGGACTTTGTAATTCGACTCATGATCAAGTCTACTTTATAATAAACGCTATATATGATTGGAAAGATGGTTTGATAGGGTACTAAAATTAAATGAAAAATCATTTAAAAACAAATTAAATATTCAAACATTAAATATATATTTTATATATAATTGGTTTGAACTAAATTAACAAATACTTTGATAATTTTCAGAAAATTCCTGTAACGAGAGAATTAGTCACTGTTGCTAGCGGTTAATATCTTTGATTTCAATTAAAAAAATTATCAAAATACTTTTTTGAATATGATTTAGTGCAAGTTGCACAAGTAGTTTAAAATTTGAAGACATTATTACTATTTAAGATGTAAATATATTTTTTAAATTGAAACATTTAATATACTTTATTATTTTCTATTTTTTTTAAAAATGAACTAAATTAAAAAATGTGCAACAAACTAAATAGTTAGAAGTTTTAAATTTAAATCAAATTTGAAATATATGATCTACATGAATATACCATAAAATATAATGATTGTATCATTAAAATATTAATCATATAAATAGTTACGGAAGTGTGTAAAATTGCTTTAATTTTTACATTGTGTAAGTAGATCATTCCCCTTAATATTAATAAATTTTCATTTTGTTATAACATAATATTTAAAATATGAATTAAGATTAAAAAATAAATTATAAATATGAATATAAATAGGGTGAGGAATTAATACCTTTTTTTATTCCACAAATAACTTTAAAAATTGACATGTCTCTCTTTCCTTTAAATATTTTATTATACCATTATAAAACACTTGTCAATCTCTTGGTACTGTTAGTGGAGTCTAAAAACTCCATTGGCAGTGAACTAAATGATTTCTCATAACTTATTATTGAAGTTATTAAATTCCACAAGTAAAGTCAAGAGGTTGATAAATACCTTTTAAAAGTATAATAAAATATTTTAAAAAATTAAATATTTTAATATTGCTTGTAGAATAAATAAATAAAACAGTACACCAAACAATCACCTGTTTAATCAAAATATAAGAAATAGGTATAATTTTGAATTAGTTGAAAATAATTTAAATAATAATTAGAAAACTATTTTTTAAAAGATGTGTTGTAAAATTTATTCAAAGTGTAAAACACAAATTATTCCTTCAATGCTTTGCAAAAAAAAAAAAATTTCCTTCAAAAAAAGATAATTATTAAAAAATATAGTTAGATATATGTCTATATTAATAAAAGATTATCTATTAACAAAATTACTTTACTTTAATTGTCATAAAGTAAAACATTAATCTCATATTTATATTTTTAAGATTATGCAAATGAGTTCTTTTTAAAAAAATATATAAGATAATTCAAGTTTTGGTCTTTGTTGTCGCTGTGGTTACTCAGTTTGCTCTCTCAATGGAGTTTGTTATTGCCATCGTTGGCTCTATTGTCGCTAAAGCTGTAGAGTATACGATCTCTCCTATCAAAAACCATGTCAAATACCTTTCCAATCATCAGCAATATGTTGAGACCCTCAAGGACCGAGCTGAGAGGCTGAAAGATGCAAGGGTCAGAGTGCAGCATTCTGTTGATGCAGCTAAACGAAACGGTGAGGAGATCGAAGGTGAAGTTGACAAATGGCTGTCTGCAGTCGACAACAAGATCCTTGAACAAGTAGAGAAAGTGATGCAAGATGAAGAAAAAGCAAAGAAAAAGTGTTCCATTGGTTTGTGTCCTAATTTCAGGACTCGTTACAAGCTTAGCCTGAGAGCTGAAGAGGAGGCAAAGGCTGTTGCCGAGTTACTTGAACATGGCAAGTTTGAAAGGGTTTCCTATCGTGCAGCTCCGCAAGGTATCGTGGTTGCACCAGTTAAAGGTTATGAGGAATTCGAGTCAAGAACGTCGATTTTGAACGGAATAATGGAGGCACTAAAAGATGATAGCGTCAGCGTTGTTGGGGTGCATGGTACGGGTGGGATTGGAAAAACAACGCTGGTCAAAGAAATCGCTAGAAAGTTCAAGGACAAGTTGTTTGATTCGGTTGTCATAGCAACCGTAACTCAAGTCATCGATGTTGAGAAGATTCAGAACCAAATTGCAGACTTCTTGGGCTTGAAATTTGAGGAACAGAGTATGGTTGGAAAGGCAATTCGACTACGAGAAAGATTGAAGAAAGAGAAGAGTATTCTGGTTGTCTTGGATGACATTTGGGAAAAAGGTTGATATTGAGGAAGTAGGGATTCCTTTGGGAGATGAACACAAGCGCTGCAAATTACTATTAACTTCTAGAGAGCTCAATGTTTTATCAAATGAGATGGATGCTCAGAAAAATTTTCCCGTTGGGTTTTTAAAGGAAAAGGAAGCCTGGGACCTGTTCAAGAAGATGGCTGGCAACTGTGATGAACGTTGCGATTTGAAGCCTATAGCTATGAAGGTGCAGGACTGCCGATAGCCATTGCGACAGTTGCAGGGGCTTTGAGAAACAAAAGATTGTTTGAATGGAAGAATGCTTTACGAGAACTGGGGAGGCCTTCGTCAAGCAACTTCACGGGGATAACTGCGGCATATTCAGCTATAGAGTGGAGTTTTAATTATTTAGAAAGCAAGGAAGTTAAGCTGACTTTCTTGCTTTGCAGTGTAATAGGCCATAATGGTCTCGTTGAGGACTTGGTAAGATATACTCTAGGTTTGGGTTTATTTGATGGTGTCCACACTATGGAAGAAGCTAGAAATAAAGTATTGACGGTTGTGGCTAATCTCAAAGCGTCTGCCTTGTTGCTTGATGGTTATAATGATAAGCGCTTTGATATCCATGATGTTGTTTGGGATGCTGCTATTGCTATTGCATTGAAGGACTACCGTATGCTTGTTTTGAGAGATCATGCTCCAAAGGAGTGGTCCGATAAGGAGAAAATGATTTTAAAATTTCTAATTTCGAATTAATCTATCTAGATCAAAAACCAACTCTAGTTATAGCTTGACCCATCACAAAAATATAAAAGATAATTTGAGAACATATGAGGCAACTTGTAGGTATGGTGTATATGTAATTGGATAATTACCCTCTCCCTAAAAAATTATGTCGCAGCGTACTCAATTATATATCTAGGGGTTTTTTTTCCCTTTTTGATGTGGGATTAATGACTTTAATCATGTGTCCTTAAATGACTCAGAGTTCGGAATCACGAGTGATAAAAGGCTCTGGTGTTTAACAATCAACTAGACTCAACCAGAGCTCGGTAATCAGCTGGACGAACAGAGTAAGCGATATCAAACATTAAGCGCATAATTTCAGATTCTTTGGACTCCAGCCGAGCTAAAGCTAACATAAGCGAAAGCTATCATATCAAACGGCTCGATGCATTTGCCGAAGTATAATTTGGAAAATGTTTTGGACTGTTTTGAGGAGCTTGGGTGATGTTGGCCATTCATAACAAATATAAATTTCCCATGGTTTAAGTGCATTTGTCCTTTTGTTTCTATAGCATGCGATCTAGGGAGAGGTCGTGTTGATACATTGAATCAGTGGATGTGAAGATGGAAGGGAATGAATTCTAAGAAAACACACCAAAGTTATTGATTTGATGAAAAAATAAAAAAATGTTGTATAATTATATTAAAAATAACCCGACTCGAAATCTGACCTAGGATCCGACCCTATATAATAGAATTCTACAAACATCCCATAAAAAAAGAAGAATCTTCTTCTTTATGGCTAGACAAGAATTCTCTCTTCTCCATCTCCACATCCGTTGATCTAATGAATCAACAATCAGCAGTATTTTAGACTGTATATTTGATTTATAATGTATTAATTAGTTCAAATGATTAATATAATTTGAAAGCATATTTTTAAATCTAAAAAGTAGAATGGCTAAATTCTTGAAAATAAAAATAGAGTAACTAAGTTTTAAAGGTACGAAATAAGACCTTCAAGTATATTTTAACCTTCAATTTTTTACTTTATAATTTGATACAAATAAATAACCAATCCAATGTGAAACATAAATGGATTATACTAATTATTGTAATAATTAAATTTTTTTTAATGTCGTTTGTGAAATTAAATAACAACGTTAAAAGGCTAATCCTTTTCACAACATGCCTATATCCTCATTTAATAAATGATTTTAATTTTGGGTAAACTACAAAAATAGTCACATTTGTTTGTCTCAGATTACATTTTAGTCACTTATGTTTGAAATGTTACGTTTTAGTCACTTATGTTATCGTTTTGTTACAAAGTGATCACTCTATTGTTAAGCTCCGTTACCTCCCTAACGGCGGTCCTACGTGGCAGTCCAAATGAGTTTTAATTGTCAACTTGGATGTCCTATGTGACAGTCCAAATTGAATTTTATTTAAGTAAAAACCTATTTTCATCCCAACAACTAGACATCCAAGTTGGCATTTAAAACCCATTTGGACTGCCACGTAGGACTTCCATTAGGGAGGTAACGGATTTTAACAGTAGTGTGACCGCTTCGTAACAAAACGATAACATAAGTGACTAAAATGTAACATTTTAAACATAAGTGACTAAAATGTAATTTGAGGTAAACAAAAGTGACTATTTTTGTGGTTTACCCTTTAATTTTTATATAATTCTTCATTCAACTTAATGTAGTTCAAAGTTGATTATAGAGGTGAAACTAGGAATTTTTTTTTGGATCAGGGTTAAATTGTACGATAGTAAAAATATAATTTTATCATTTTAATAGTCTATATTTTTATAATTTTTAAAGGATTAACCAAAATTTTATTATTTGGGGGTTAAAATATAATTTACTATTATTAGTTTAAAAAATTTTAAAGGATTAACCAATGTTTGACAGATTTAGAACTAACAAATTGTCCATTGCTAAAAACATTCATCACTAAATGTGTATCCGAAGATGAACCTGAAATTGGCCAACATGTACAAGCGAGTAACTTGGAGGTTCATAACTCATCTCTCCTCAATGAAAAGGTCATTTCTTTAAGGGTTCTCCTTTTAATTTATGTTGCTTCGATTGATCTTATTCATTTGAAGTTCTTTCTTTTCCATGCATATTTCAGTTATTAACCTAATGAAATGATTTAGCAAGTTGTTTTCCCTAGTTTGGAGAAGTTGTGGATTCAGAATTGTGATTCGTTAGAACAAATTATTGAGCTGCAAGGAGTCATTGCTGATGAGTCACAGTCAACATCAGCTGCTCAATCGATTATGGCTGAAACAGAGACGACCAAGTTTGTATTTCCCAAACTAATAAACCTCGGATTGGATAAGGTGCCGAGATTGAAAAGTTTCTACTCTAGGATGCATACCACCCAGTGGCCTTCATTGAAACAAATGGACATTATTGAATGCCCCAAAGTACAGATATTTACTCCACAATGTCTTGAGTGTCAGGTTGGAATCTCAAACCAACAACCCTTGTTTTGCGTCAACGAGATGAGCTCACTAACAGTTTCATACTCCATGTTCATTAGTTGAGATTACTTATAAAATGCCTTTTGAAATAACTAATATTCTCACCTTCCTTTTAAATTTATGAGAAAGAAAATGGAAATTATATTCATTTTGTAGTGTAGTTCTTACTAACTGAAAACTCTTTGATCAATGTTTAATATATTCGTCGCCATCCAGGACACTTTCCCTGTACTAGAAGAACTAATACTGAAGACGAATGATATGGTGAAGGGGATATGTGATGGACAACTCTCATTGCAGTGTTTCCAAAACCTTAAGCATCTTAACCTCCAGTTCTTTACTGAGACATCCACTACTCTTCCGTATTCCTTCATTCGGTCTCTACGAATGCTTAATAAGCTTGTTATAGACAATGCTTTCATTTGTCAAATAGTACAATCTGAAGGACTCAGCGACCAGGAGAGGCATACATCAGCATTCTATCAGCTAAAGGAATTAAGTTTGTGTCAACTTCCAGAGTTGATGTTAAAGACTTTTGAACCATCTTTGTTGTCTTTCAAAAATCTAACAACACTGGAAGTTTCAAGATGCCATGGGTTCATCAATTTAATCGCATGCTCAACTGTTGGAACATTGGCAGCAGCAAAAATTAAGCAAGCTTACACAACAAAATTTGCAAAACTGAAGCAAGAAGAATCGAAGCAAAAAGAAACAAAGCAAAGCAAAGCAGTGAACAAAGTTGAATATTCAACAGAATTGTAACTGAACATCATTATTTTTCATTTAAAATTTGAAATATAAAAGTGTTACAATTTGGTTTAATTTGACAATTACCTAATAATCTAACTACCTCCACTAATGCTTAACTAATACAAGCTTAAGTCACATACAAAATAAATTGACATATCAGCTTTTACATCATCAATCTAATCACTAGCTTAATCCTACTTGCTTTGTAAGCTAGTTAGAAGAGAACTAAACTAAATAACATTAAAACAAAACAACAAAAACTGGTTGCTTCATTCGGTCCAAAAACCAAGCTTGCGCACCAAGCAAAATGAGCTGAGCTCGATAGCTGCTGCTGGTCTCGACAGTAGCTCGCTGCTGGCTTTATGTTGCACTGCAGTCCAGCTCTCAACACTCCTCCTTGGACTGTATGCAACACATTCCAATTGCACCTCTCAATGATTCAAATCGAGCAGCCCCTAAGGGCTTGGTCAGTATATCAGCCAATTGTGACCCTGAGCTGCAATGCACAAGGCTGACTTCCTTTGCTTGTTCAGCCTCTCGAACAAAATGCAGTTTAATTTTAAAATGCTTGGTTTTACCATGAAACACAGGGTTCTTGGCTATGGCAACTGCTGATTGGTTATCCACCCAAATTTCAGTTGCATCAGCTTGTGTTTCATTTAGATCCTGAAGCAGCTTCCTAAGCCAAATGGCCTGATTGACTGCTGCTGATGCAGCAATGTATTCATCTTCAGCTGTGGACTGAGCAACTGTTTGTTGCTTCTTTGAACTCCAGCAAAACATGCCCGATCCAAGTGTGAAGAAGTATCTAGAGGTACTCTTCATGTCATCGAGGGATCCTGCCCAGTCACTATCAGAGTAGCCTTCTAGTTTCAGTTTCTTCCCATTTTCAAACATCACACCAAGGCTAGCTGTGCCTTTGATGTATCTAAGAACCCTTTTTGCAGCCTTCAAATGTGTCTCATTACAGCAATGCATGAACCTCGATAGCAGACTAACACCAAACATGATGTCTGGCCTGGTTGTTGTTAGATACAACAGACAACCTACTAGGCTTCGATAGTGTCTCTCATCAACCCTTTGCTGATCACCACTGCTGGTCAACTTTTCTCCATGAGCCACAGGTGTACTGACTACTTTACAGTTATGCATGCAAAATTTGCCTAGAATCTTCAAAGCAAATGTGTGTTGGCTGATGAAGATACCTCGATCAGACTGGTGAACTTCCATGCCAAGGAAGTAAGTCATGATCCCCAAATCTGTCATCTCAAACACTTGCTGCATTTGAACCTTGAACTCATTAATGAGCTCAACTTGGCTCCCTGTCACTAACAAGTCATCTACATACAAGGAGACAATCAGCAAGGTTTCAAATTCTGACCTCTTAACATATAGAGTAGGTTCACTAAGGCTCTTTACAAATCCAATCTTGGTCAGGTAAGCATCAACTCTGTCATACCAGGCCCTTGGTGCCTGTTTCAGGCCATAGAGGGCCTTTCTCAACTTGTACACTTTATCTTCATGTTCAGCAACTTCAAAACCTTCAGGTTGCTCGATGAAGATCTCCTCCTTAAGAAAGCCATTTAGAAATGCTGACTTTACATCCAATTGATGAACCCTCCACTGCTTCTAAGCTGCTAAAGCAAGCAGTAGCTTGATTGTGTCCAGTCTTGCCACTGGAGCAAAAGTCTCCAAGAAGTCCACACCATACTGCTGACTGTAACCTTTCACTACAAGCCTGGCCTTGTGCTTGTTCAGTGAGCCATCAGCATTGTACTTGGTCCGATACACCCATTTAACCCTAATAACCTTCTTATGTTCTGGTCTGCTCACCAATTCCCATGTTTCATTCTTATTGATCATTTCCAGCTCAGCTTCCATAGCTTTCATCCAACTTCTGTCCTTGGCAGCCTCTTCAAAGTCTGAGGGCTCAATCACAGCAACATTACACCTCTGATAGACATCAGCCAAAGTCCTGGTGCCCCTCACTGGTGCATTATCAATAGCATCATCACTTGGTCCTTCTTCTGCAGGTTCAGCAACCAAGTCTAACTGGTCCATTTCAGACATGTCAGCTTCAACACCATTCCAATTCCACACATTTTCCTCATCAAACTTTACATCACCGCTGACTAAGACCTTCTTTGCTGTAGGATCATACACTCTATAACCTTTCTTGTTGCTGCTATAGCCAACAAAGATTCCTGGAGTGGCCCTGCTCTCGAGCTTGCTTCTCTTTTCCACTGGTATAAGTGCAAAACATACACAACCAAACACTTTCAAGTGTGTTACCACAGGTTTGACTCCATGCCAAGCCTCAAAAAGAGTCTTATCCTTAACTGCTCGAGTTGGCAGTCTGTTGAGCAGATACACTGAGGTGTTGACTGCCTCAGCCCAAAACTGGCTTGGAAGCTTGCCTTGAAACAAGAGGCACCTGGCCATGTTCAGCACAGTCCTATTCTTTCTCTCACAGACTCCATTCTGTTGAGGAGTATAGACTGTTGTAAGCTGATGGTGAATCCCAGCACTGTCACAAAGCTTCTGGAATCTCTCAGACATATATTCAGAGCCATTATCAGTCCTCAAGGCTTTAATTTTGCAGCCTGACTGATTTTCAGCATATGCCTTGAATTTACAGAAGGCCTCAAACACATCTGACTTCTGCTTCAAGAAGTAGACCCAGCACAACCTTGTCAAATCATCTATAAACAGGACAAAGTACCTGTTCTCATTGATTGAAGGTGTTCTCATAGGACCACAAACATCAGAGTGCACCAATTCGAGCTTATTTTGAGCTCTCCAAGCATTGTCAGCAGGAAAAGGCAGTCTAGCCTGCTTACCAAGCTGACAAACCTCAAAAAGATTCCCACTAACCTCAATTTTTGAAATGTCTTCAACTAAATTCAGCCTATGTAGCAGATCAAGAGATCTGAAATTGGCATGGCCTAGTCTCCTATGCCACAAGTCAGTGCTGTCAGCAAGGCTGGTGTATGCCTTTCTTTCTACTTGGCTAACATCCAGCATGAAGCATCTATCAGTCATAGAGACTAAGATTAACTCCAGACCGTTCATGTCTTGAACAGTACAGCAACCATCCTTAAAAAATAATGTATAGCCCTTTTCAACTAATTGGCCTACACTAAGCAAATTCTGGTCTAAATCAGGTACAAAAAGCACGTCTGAGATCAGCTTGTTACCTGAACCAGTGCTAACCAGTACACTGCCCTTACCCTTAGCCTCAATCAGCTTACCATCTCCAATTCCAATCCTCGAGTGAAAGCTTCTGTCTAGGCCCTTGAACAACTTCTCATCTGCTACCATATGGTGTGAGCAGCCACTATCTAGTAGCCAATCATTCCTGGCCTTTGTTGTGCCAAAAAAATAGGTTGCTGAGAACACATGCTCCACTTGAGCTTGCATGTCCTCAGCTGGTCTAGGTTGTTGCAGAATAGCCTCCCTTGGTTTGCCCTTGCACACCTTTTCCACATGGCCAAACTGCTTGCACTTTCTGCATTGTATGTCTGGCCTAAACCAACAATACTTTTCTGAATGTGTTGTCTTCTTGCAGTGAACACATGGTGGGAACACCCTTTTTGCTTCATCTCTTCCTGACTTGACCCTTCTATTGTGCCAAGGCTTTTTACCTTTTGCATTCACACTCGAGCCTTCACTGGCTTTAGCCTGTAAAACAGCTTCAGAATTCTCTTCCTGTCTATTTGCCCTCCTTTGCTCAAGTGCATACAGGGAGTTTATCAGCTCAGACAAAGAAATGGCTGATAAGTCCCCCGAGTCCTCAAGTGAAGAGATTTTTGACTTGAATTTCTCAGGGAGAGTTGTGATGACCTTTTCAACAACTCTGCTCTCTGTGAAGTCCACTCCCAGGAGCCTTATGCTGTTGACAATGGCCATTATCCTGTCTGAGTACTACTTGATGGTCTCAGACTCTTTCATCCTCAAGTTCTCAAAGTCTCTCCTGAGGTTGATCACCTACTGTTGCCTTGTTTTGTCAGTCCCCATGAACTCCTCCTTCCGCTTGTCCCAGGCCTGCTTAGGTGAGTCACAGGCCATGATGCGAGTGAATATCACATCAGACACTCCATTCTGCAGACAGGCCATAGCCTTGTGCTTCTTGGCTCGCTCCTCAGCATGCTACCTCATCTGTGCAATGGTGGGATTGGCTCTCAATGGAGGTGGTTCAGCATTATTCTCGATCACACTCCAAAGATCATGTGCCTGGAGGTAAGTCTTCATTTTAACTATCCAAATGTGATAGTTCTCTCCAGTGAACACTGGTGAAGGTGGTGGAGTGAAACTCATCCTGCTAAACTGAGTTTAAGTGCTTCGACCCTTTTAGTCTTAGGCTTTGCTGTTGGTTTTGATTTAAACACAACAGAATGCAAAGGCCCCTCAAAGATTCTGGCTCATGATGCCATTTGTTGGAACATTGGCAGCAGCAAAAATTAAGCAAGCTTACACAACAAAATTTGCAAAACTGAAGCAAGAAGAATCGAAGCAAAAAGAAACAAAGCAAAGCAAAGCAGTGAACAAAGTTGAATATTCAACAGAATTGTAACTGAACATCATTATTTTTCATTCAAAATTTGAAATATAAAAGTGTTACAATTTGGTTTAATTTGACAGTTACCTAATAATCTAACTACCTCCACTAATGCTTAACTAATACAAGCTTAAGTCACATACAAAATAAATTGACATATCAGCTTTTACATCATCAATCTAATCACTAGCTTAATCCTACTTGCTTTGTAAGCTAGTTAGAAGAGAACTAAACTAAATAACATTAAAACAAAACAACAAAAACTGGTTGCTTCATTCGGTCCAAAAACCAAGCTTGCGCACCAAGCAAAATGAGCTGAGCTCGATAGCTGCTGCTGGTCTCGACAGTAGCTCGCTGCTGGCTTTATGTTGCACTGCAGTCCAGCTCTCAACATCAACAGCTAAGTGCCTGATGCTACTGGAAAGATTGAGCATAGATGATTATGGGATGATAGAGGAAATCATAGCGTGTGAGGCTGAAGAAATGCAGGGCGGCATTGTATTTCCCAAACTGCTCGTATTTGCAACTAAGCTGTCTGCCACGTCTAGCAAGCTTTTCCTTGGCCCATCACTCGTTGGAATTCCTAGTCTTGCTAATGGTGAAGGTGACAAAGAGTCCCAAAATGAGGAATTTCTGCCAAGGAGATTTAAGCACACCAAGGCTGGAACAAATGCACTTAACAAGAGATGAGGAAGGTGAACTGCAGTGGGAAGGCGACCTTAACACTACCATAAAACATATGTTCGATGAAATGGTACAGATCATTTAAAGGATTTAAATTCATGTGTTTTTACATACATACATAGTTAACTAAATAATTCTTGGTTTGTTATGATCATGCACAGAATGTGCAAAATTTGGAGGTGACGGAGGTTACTGATCAGTTGCCCAAGCTGGAATAAGGAAATATGTTTGGGTGCTTATGCGAAAAGCTCAATTTCGTTTCAAATCAAAACGAATGGTAATTGACTCTTCTATTTTCATCATGGCTTAACTAAAGATTTATAAAGTGACCATAGAGACGCCCTTTTCATTGTTGGTTGAGTTGCTCTACTGAAGCACATGGCTGCATCTGTTGGTAGAACGTGAAAGGTTATTTCAATTGTAAAACTACTATTTGAACTGTTCCATTTCACGTTATAACCTCACAATTGTATTTCAAGTGCATCATGCATGGCATTGGGAACTACAAACATGTAAACTTTTACTAGTAAGCAAAATAAATAAAAAAAATCATAAATTAGAGTATGAATGTAAACATATTAAAGCATACTTTTTGGTTTCACAATTTAAATGATTTGAGTTAATTTGAAGCCATAAAATAAGATAAATTCAATTATAAATTCTGATGTTTGAAAATTTTTCAATAATAATAAGTAAATGCTTAATGTAGTAATTAAGATTATAAGGCAACAAGCTTAATTAAGAGGAGTATTTGTAAATATTAGTAAAATTTACTGTAAATATTGTATGAAATAAGCAAATTTATTTATTAATTAACCAAATTTATTTACGGTAAATATTGTATGAAATAAGCAAATTTATTTATTAATTTAAAAGAAAATTAATTTCCTGATAAAAAATTTATATTTCAAAAAAAAATTAGAAAGATTTAATTTTTAAACAATAGTTCAAAACAAATTTTGAAAAAATGTGTTGTAAAAATATTCAAAGTGTAAAAAGACAATTTATTCCTTCAATGCTTAGGAAAAAATATTCCTTAAAAAAAGATACTTATTAGAAAATATCATTAGATATATGTTTAATTGTTTATATTAATAAAAAGTTATCTATTAACAAAATAAAAGTAAAACATTAATCACATATTTATAATTTTAAAATTTTAACTCTTCAATGGTAGTTAAGATTATGCAAATGAGTTTTCTTTTTTTTTTCTTTTTTAAATATAAGATAATTCAAGTTTTGGTCTTTGTTGTCGCTGTGGTTATTCAGTTTGCTCTCTCAATGGAGATTGTTATTGCCATCGTTGGCTCTATTGTCGTTAAAGCTGTAGAGTATACGATCTATCCTATCAAAAACCATGTCAAATACCTTTCCAATCATCAGAAATATGTTGAGACCCTCAAGAACCGAGCTAATAGGCTGAAAGATGCTAGGGACGGAGTGCAGCATTTTGTTGATGCAGCTAAACGAAACGGTGAAGAGATCGAAGGTGATGTTGACAAATGGCTGTTGAAGTAATGGTCAGCATGCAGCAACCAAGACTGTCAAAGGCACTACATGCAGAAGCTGCTGGTTCACCTAGTTAGCAAGCTGTTTATGTTTCATTTTGTAATTTTAAGTTAGAGTAATGTAACTTACTTGCTTTATAACTATGTTAGGTTTATGTTTGATGTAATTTTGATGTTGACTGAGCTGATAAATCAGCTTTGTTTGTTTGTTCAAGCTAATTAGCACAAGTTACTATGTGTATTAGTGGTAGTAGGTGAAGTTTAGGTCAACCTACTATTTTGTCAAGATTGTAAACTTGTTTTATGTATTGGCTTTGTGCCATATTTAGTTTATGAAATGAATTCAACAAGTTATCATCCATATGCTCTCCATTTTTAGTTTTGCTTAAAAATCCATTTGAGTTTTCTGCTTTGTTTCTCCTACAAGTCACGAGACTTGCTCGACAAGTATCCTGTTGAAGCTTGCTGCTGCTGCCTCTTGATCCAACAATTGGTATCTAGAGCCACATTCTTAGAGGACCTGTTGTAGTTTAGTATCAAAACGATGGCATCATCAGGTTTTTCACCAGCTTCACCACCTGTCTTCAATGGAGAGGGCTTCAACATTTGGGCAGTTAAGATGAGGACTTACCTGCAGGCATTCGACCTATGGGAAGTTGTTAACTCAGATGCTGAGCCAGCACCTCTTCGAGCTAATCCAACAGTTGCTCAAATAAGGCAACACACTGATGAAAGAACAAAAAGGCACAAGGCCATGTCATGCATACAGCATTGTGTGACAGATGTGATCTTTATGAGGATCATGGCCTGTGAAACACCAAAGGAGGCTTGGGACAAGCTGAAAGAAGAATTTTAGGGGACTGAGAAAACAAGGCAACAACAGCTGCTCAACTTGAGAAGAGATTTCGAAAATCTAAAAATGAAAGAGGAAGAAACAGTTAACCAGTACTCAGATCGGATTATGGCTGTTGTAAACAGCATAAGGCTCCTAGGAGAGCAATTCAGTGAAGCTAGAATGGTTGAGAGACTCATGTCCACTCTACCAGAGAGGTATGAAGCTAAAATTTCATCCCTCGAAGACTCAAGGGACTTGACAACTATCTCCTTAACTGAGCTAATCAATGCCTTGTATGCACAAGAGCAAAGAAGAGCCAGCAGACAAGAGGAGCACCAGGAAGGTGCTTTTCAAGCCAAAGAAGCCTCGAGCATCAAAACTCATAAAGGCAAAAAGTTCTGGAAAAACAGGCCTAAGCCTGATGCTGCTAGGAGCAGTGACCAACTCTGTAGACATTGTAAAAGAGCTGGTCATCCAAAAGATAGATGCTGGTTTAGACCAGATGCAGTATGCCAACACTGCAAGAAAAAAGGCCATGTTGAAAAAGTTTGCAAGAATAGAAGCAAACCAAGACAGAATCAATTTCAGCAACAAAAGGTAGAAGCTCGAGTAGCTGAAGAAAGCAGTGATCAAGAAGAACATGTTTTTGCTGTGTCATGTGCAGCAAATCAGAAGAAGGGTTCAAAGGGCTGGCTTCTAGACAGTGGGTACACAAACCACATGTCACCAGATGCAACTATCTTCAAAACCCTAGACAGAACCTGTAAAACCAAAGTAAAAATTGGAAATGGTCAGTTAATCAATGCTGAAGGAAGAGGAGATGTGATGATTCATACTTCTACAGGTGGCAAAATCATTTCAAATGTACTTTTGGTACCTGAAATCGATAGGAACCTTCTCAGTATAACTCAACTACTTGAGAAAGGTTACTCAGTTGTTTTCAAGGAGAAAGAATGTCAAATTTTTGATCCAAGTGGATCAAACCCTATAACAGTCACCATGACTGATAAATGTTTTGAAGTAGACTGGCCAAATGACTCACATTCAGCCTGCACAGCCTCCACTGATGACTCGAGACTCTGGCATCAGAGGCTTGGACATGCAAACTACAAATCCATAGCCCGCATGGTCAATGAAGGTCTGGCAGAAAATTTCATCGACTCAGTGAAGAATGATGAGCTTTGTGAGATATGTCAGCAAGGAAAATTGGCAAGATTGCCATTTCCAACAAGCACAACATGGAGAGCATCAGAGAAGCTCCAGCTTGTGCATACAGATGTGTGTGGACCAATGAAGACTGAGTCTCTCAAAGGAAGCAGGTACTTTATTCTATTTGTTGAAGTAATGGTCAGCATGCAGCAACCAAGACTGTCAAAGGCACTATATGCAGAAGCTGCTGGTTCACCTAGTCAGCAAGCTGTTTATGTTTCATTTTGTAATTTTAAGTTAGAGTATTGTAACTTAGTTGCTTTATAACTATGTTAGGTTTATGTTTGATGTAATTTTGATGTTGACTGAGCTGATAAATCAGCTTTGTTTGTTTGTTCAAGCTAATTAGCACAAGTTACTATGTGTATTAGTGGTAGTAGGTGAAGTTTAGGTCAACCTACTGTTTTGTCAAGATTGTTAACTTGTTTTATGTATTAGCTTTGTGCCATATTTAGTTTATGAAATGAATTCAACAAGTTATCATCCATATGCTCTCCATTTTTAGTTTTGCTTAAAAATCCATTTGAGTTTTCTGCTTTGTTTCTCCTACAAGTCACGAGACTTGCTCGACAAGTATCCTGTTGAAGCTTGCTGCTGTTGCCTCTTGATCCAACAATTGGTATCTAGAGCCACATTCTTAGAGGACCTGTTGTAGTTTAGTATCAAAACGATGGCATCATCAGGTTTTTCACCAGCTTCACCACCTGTCTTCAATGGAGAGGGCTTCAACATTTGGGCAGTTAAGATGAGGACTTACCTGCAGGCATTCGACCTATGGGAAGTTGTTAACTCAGATGCTGAGCCAGCACCTCTTCGAGCTAATCCAACAGTTGCTCAAATAAGGCAACACACTGATGAAAGAACAAAAAGGCACAAGGCCATGTCATGCATACAGAATTGTGTGACAGATGTGATCTTTATGAGGATCATGGCCTGTGAAACACCAAAGGAGGCTTGGGACAAGCTGAAAGAAGAATTTCAGGGGACTGAGAAAACAAGGCAACAACAGCTGCTCAACTTGAGAAGAGATTTCGAAAATCTAAAATGAAAGAGGAAGAAACAGTTAAGCAGTACTCAGATCGGATTATGGCTGTTGTAAACAGCATAAGGCTCCTAGGAGAGCAATTCAGTGAAGCTAGAATGGTTGAGAAAGTCATGTCCACTCTACCAGAGAGGTATGAAGCTAAAATTTCATCCCTCGAAAACTCAAGGGACTTGACAACTATCTCCTTAACTGAGCTAATCAATGCCTTGTATGCACAAGAGCAAAGAAGAGCCAGCAGACAAGAGGACCACCAGGAAGGTGCTTTTCAAGCCAAAGAAGCCTCGAGCATCAAAACTCATAAAGGCAAAAAGTTCTGGAAAAACAGGCCTAAGCCTGATGCTGCTAGGAGCAGTGACCAACTCTGCAGATATTGTAAAAGAGCTGGTCATCCAGAAGATAGATGCTGGTTTAGACCAGATGCAGTATGCCAACACTGCAAGAAAAAAGGCCATGTTGAAAAAGTTTGCAAGAATAGAAGCAAACCAAGACAGAATCAATTTCAGCAACAAAAGGTAGAAGCTCGAGTAGCTGAAGAAAGCAGTGATCAAGAAGAACATGTTTTTGCTGTGTCATGTGCAGCAAATCAGAAGAAGGGTTCAAAGGGCTGGTTTCTAGACAGTGGGTGCACAAACCACATGTCACCAGATGCAACTATCTTCAAAACCCTGGACAGAACCTGCAAAACCAAAGTAAAAATTGGAAATGGTCAGTTAATCAATGCTGAAGGAAGAGGAGATGTGATGATTCATACTTCTACAGGTGGCAAAATCATTTCAAATGTACTTTTGGTACCTGAAATCGATAGGAACCTTCTCAGTATAACTCAACTACTTGAGAAAGGTTACTCAGTTGTTTTCAAGGAGAAAGAATGTCAAATTTTTTATCCAAGTGGATCAAACCTTATAACAGTCACCATGACTGATAAATGTTTTGAAGTAGACTGGCCAAATGACTCACATTCAACCTGCATAGCCTCCACTGATGACTCGAGACTCTGGCATCAGAGGCATGGAATGCAAACTACAAATCCATAGCCCGCATGGTCAATGAAGGTCTGGCAGAAAATTTCATCGACTCAGTGAAGAATGATGAGCTTTGTGAGATATGTCAGCAAGGAAAATTGGCAAGATTGCCATTTCCAACAAGCACAACATGGAGAGCATCAGAGAAGCTCCAGCTTGTGCATACAGATGTGTGTGGACCAATGAAGACTGAGTCTCTCAAAGGAAGCAGGTACTTTATTCTATTTGTTGAAGTAATGGTCAGCATGCAGCAACCAAGACTGTCAAAGGCACTACATGCAGAAGCTGCTGGTTCACCTAGTCAGCAAGCTGTTTATGTTTCATTTTGTAATTTTAAGTTAGAGTATTGTAACTTAGTTGCTTTATAACTATGTTAGGTTTATGTTTGATGCAATTTTGATGTTGACTGAGCTGATAAATCAGCTTTGTTTGTTTGTTCAAGCTAATTAGCACAAGTTACTATGTGTATTAGTGGTAGTAGGTGAAGTTTAGGTCAACCTACTATTTTGTCAAGATTGTAAACTTGTTTTATGGATTGGCTTTGTGCCATATTTAGTTTATGAAATGAATTCAACAAGTTATCATCCATATGCTCTCCATTTTTAGTTTTGCTTAAAAATCCATTTGAGTTTTCTGCTTTGTTTCTCCTACAAGTCACGAGACTTGCTCGACAAGTATCCTGTTGAAGCTTGCTGCTGCTGCCTCTTGATCCAACAATTGGTATCTAGAGCCACATTCTTAGAGGACCTGTTGTAGTTTAGTATCAAAACGATGGCATCATCAGGTTTTTCACCAGCTTCACCACCTGTCTTCAATGGAGAGGGCTTCAACATTTGGGCAGTTAAGATGAGGACTTACCTGCAGGCATTCGACCTATGGGAAGTTGTTAACTCAGATGCTGAGCCAGCACCTCTTCGAGCTAATCCAACAGTTGCTCAAATAAGGCAACACACTGATGAAAGAACAAAAAGGCACAAGGCCATGTCATGCATACAGAATTGTGTGACAGATGTGATCTTTATGAGGATCATGGCCTGTGAAACACGAAAGGAGGCTTGGGACAAGCTGAAAGTAGAATTTCAGGGGACTGAGAAAACAAGGCAACAACAGCTGCTCAACTTGAGAAGAGATTTCGAAAATCTAAAAATGAAAGAGGAAGAAATAGTTAAGCAGTACTCAGATCGGATTATGGCTGTTGTAAACAGCATAAGGCTCCTAGGAGAGCAATTCAGTGAAGCTAGAATGGTTGAGAGAGTCATGTCCACTCTACCAGAGAGGTATGAAGCTAAAATTTCATCCTTCGAAGACTCAAGGGACTTGACAACTATCTCCTTAACTGAGCTAATCAATGCCTTGTATGCACAAGAGCAAAGAAGAGCCAGCAGATAAGAGGACCACCAGGAAGGTGCTTTTCAAGCCAAAGAAGCCTCGAGCATCAAAACTCATAAAGGCAAAAAGTTCTGGAAAAACAGGCCTAAGCCTGATGCTGCTAGGAGCAGTGACCAACTCTGCAGACATTGTAAAAGAGCTGGTCATCCAGAAGATAGATGCTGGTTTAGACCAGATGCAGTATGCCAACACTGCAAGAAAAAAGGCCATGTTGAAAAAGTTTGCAAGAATAGAAGCAAACCAAGACAGAATCAATTTTAGCAACAAAAGGTAGAAGCTCGAGTAGCTGAAGAAAGCAGTGATCAAGAAGAACATGTTTTTGCTGTGTCATGTGCAGCAAATCAGAAGAAGGGTTCAAAGGGCTGGCTTCTAGACAGTGGGTGCACAAACCACATGTCACCAGATGCAACTATCTTCAAAACCCTGGACAGAACCTGCAAAACCAAAGTAAAATTGGAAATGGTCAGTTAATCAATGCTGAAGGAAGAGGAGATGTGATGATTCATACTTCTACAGGTGGCAAAATCATTTCAAATGTACTTTTGGTACCTGAAATCGATAGGAACCTTCTCAGTATAACTCAACTACTTGAGAAAGGTTACTCAGTTGTTTTCAAGGAGAAAGAATGTCAAATTTTTGATCCAAGTGGATCAAACCTTATAACAGTCACCATGACTGATAAATGTTTTGAAGTAGACTGGCCAAATGACTCACATTCAGCTTGCACAGCCTCCACTGATGACTCGAGACTCTGGCATCAGAGGCTTGGACATGCAAACTACAAATCCATAGCCCGCATGGTCAATGAAGGTCTGGCAGAAAATTTCATCGACTCAGTGAAGAATGATGAGCTTTGTGAGATATGTCAGCAAGGAAAATTGGCAAGATTGCCATTTCCAACAAGCACAACATGGAGAGCATCAGAGAAGCTCTAGCTTGTGCATACAGATGTGTGTGGACCAATGAAGACTGAGTCTCTCAAAGGAAGCAGGTACTTTATTCTATTTGTTGAAGTAATGGTCAGCATGCAGCAACTAAGACTGTCAAAGGCACTACATGCAGAAGCTGCTGGTTCACCTAGTCAGCAAGCTGTTTATGTTTCATTTTGTAATTTTAAGTTAGAGTATTGTAACTTAGTTGCTTTATAACTATGTTAGGTTTATGTTTGATGTAATTTTGATGTTGACTGAGCTGATAAATCAGCTTTGTTTGTTTGTTCAAGCTAATTAGCACAAGTTACTATGTGTATTAGTGGTAGTAGGTGAAGTTTAGGTCAACCTACTGTTTTGTCAAGATTGTTAACTTGTTTTATGTATTAGCTTTGTGCCTTATTTAGTTTATGAAATGAATTCAACAAGTTATCATCCATATGCTCTCCATTTTTAGTTTTGCTTAAAAATCCATTTGAGTTTTCTGCTTTGTTTCTCCTACAAGTCACGAGACTTGCTTGACAAGTATCCTGTTGAAGCTTGCTGCTGCTGCCTCTTGATCCAACAATTGGTATCTAGAGCCACATTCTTAGAGGACCTGTTGTAGTTTAGTATCAAAACGATGGCATCATCAGGTTTTTCACCAGCTTCACCACCTGTCTTCAATGGAGAGGGCTTCAACATTTGGGTAGTTAAGATGAGGACTTACCTGCAGGCATTCGACCTATGGGAAGTTGTTAACTCAGATGCTGAGCCAGCACCTCTTCGAGCTAATCCAACAGTTGCTCAAATAAGGCAACACACTGATGAAAGAACAAAAAGGCACAAGGCCATGTCATGCATACAGAATTGTGTGACAGATGTGATCTTTATGAGGATCATGGCCTGTGAAACACCAAAGGAGGCTTGGGACAAGCTGAAAGAAGAATTTCAGGGACTGAGAAAACAAGGCAACAACAGCTGCTCAACTTGAGAAGAGATTTCGAAAATCTAAAAATGAAAGAGGAAGAAACAGTTAAGCAGTACTCAGATCGAATTATGGCTGTTGTAAACAGCATAAGGCTCCTAGGAGAGCAATTCAGTGAAGCTAGAATGGTTGAGAAAGTCATGTCCACTCTACCAGAGAGGTATGAAGCTAAAATTTCATCCCTCGAAGACTCAAGGGACTTGACAACTATCTCCTTAACTGAGCTAATCAATGCCTTGTATGCACAAGAGCAAAGAAGAGCCAGCAGACAAGAGGACCACTAGGAAGGTGCTTTTCAAGCCAAAGAAGCCTCGAGCATCAAAACTCATAAAGGCAAAAAGTTCTGGAAAAACAGGCCTAAGCCTGATGCTGCTAGGAGCAGTGACCAACTCTGCAGACATTGTAAAAGAGCTGGTCATCCAAAAGATAGATGCTGGTTTAGACCAGATGCAGTATGCCAACACTGCAAGAAAAAAGGCCATGTTGAAAAAGTTTGCAAGAATAGAAGCAAACCAAGACAGAATCAATTTCAGCAACAAAAGGTAGAAGCTCGAGTAGCTGAAGAAAGCAGTGATCAAGAAGAACATGTTTTTGCTGTGTCATGTGCAGCAAATCAGAAGAAGGGTTCAAAGGGCTGGCTTCTAGACAGTGGGTGCACAAACCACATGTCACCAGATGCAACTATCTTCAAAACCCTGGACAGAATCTGCAAAACCAAAGTAAAAATTGGAAATGGTCAGTTAATCAATGCTGAAGGAAGAGGAGATGTGATGATTCATACTTCTACAGGTGGCAAAATCATTTCAAATGTACTTTTGGTACCTGAAATCGATAGGAACCTTCTCAGTATAACTCAACTACTTGAGAAAGGTTACTCAGTTGTTTTCAAGGAGAAAGAATGTCAAATTTTGATCCAAGTGGATCAAACCTTATAACAGTCACCATGACTGATAAATGTTTTGAAGTAGACTGGCCAAATGACTCACATTCAGCCTGCATAGCCTCCACTGATGACTCGAGACTCTGGCATCAGAGGCTTGGACATGCAAACTACAAATCCATAGCCCGCATGGTCAATGAAAGTCTGGCAGAAAATTTCATCGACTCAGTGAAGAATGATGAGCTTTGTGAGATATGTCAGCAAGGAAAATTGGCAAGATTGCCATTTCCAACAAGCACAACATGGAGAGCATCAGAGAAGCTCCAGCTTGTGCATACAGATGTGTGTGGACCAATGAAGACTGAGTCTCTCAAAGGAAGCATGTACTTTATTCTATTTATTGATGACTTAACAAGATACTGCTGGATTTATTTTCTAAAACAGAAATCAGAAGTTCCATCTGTGTTCCTGAAGTATAAAGCTGCTGTTGAAACTGAGTTTGGTTGCAAACTTAGAGCAATGAGGTCAGATAATGGAACTGAGTACACCTCAGCTCAGTTCCAAGCCTACTGTGAAGAAGCAGGTATCAAACACCAGTTGACTAATGTATATACACCCCAACAGAATGGGGTCAGTGAAAGGAAAAACAGAAGCTTGATGAACATGGCAAGATGTCTTCTGTTTGAGAAGAATTTGCCCAAAAGTCTGTGGGCTGAAGCTGTTAACACAGCAGTTTATCTCCAAAACAGGCTCCCAACCAAGGCTCTGGCTGAGAAGACTCCATTTGAAGCCTGGTTTGGGTTTAAGCCATCACTGGCTCATCTCAGAACCTTTTGTTGTCTGTGCTACACACAAGTTCCAGCTGAGAAGAGAAGCAAGCTAGATAAAAGAGCTCAAGCAGGGATCCTGATCGGCTATAGCTTGGTTAAGAAGGGCTACAGAATCCTAGAACCTGCTACAAACAAGATATTGGTTAGCAGGGATGTTGTTTTCAATAAAAAAGGACACTGGAATTGGGAGAAGGCTGAACCAGAGGCAGTGGCTGAAGATCTCGCAGTGGACCAAGTTGAAAATGTTGAAAACACATCTGAAATGGATGTAGATGATGTTCCAATCAGAGGCACTCGATCACTGGCTGATGTTTATGAAAGAGCACAAGTGGCTACTGTTGAACCAAGTTGCTTTGAAGAAGCAGAAAGCCAGGAGGACTGGAAGCAAGCAATGATTGAAGAAATCAGAATGATTGAAAAGAATCAGACCTGGAGTCTGGTTGATAAACCAACAAACAGGAAGATTATTGGTGTCAAATAGGTTTATCGAGTAAAGAACAATGCTGATGGTAGCCTAAACAAGTTAAAGGCTAGATTGGTTGTGAAAGGCTTCAGTCAAAGGTATGGATCGGACTACCTGGAAACCTTTGCACCAGTAGCCAGGCTAGACACTATTAGACTGCTAGTTGCCTTAGCAGCACAAAAACAGTGGCTGATACACCAACTTGATGTAAAATCAGCATTTCTGAATGGATTCCTTGAAGAGGAGATTTATGTGGAGCAACCTCAAGGTTTCAAGGTGTCTGGCAAAGAAGAAATGGTGTACAAGCTCAACAAAGCCTTGTATGGCTTGAAACAGGCTTCAAGGGCCTGGTATAGCAGAATAGATGGCTATCTGACCAGTCAAGGATTTGAAAGAAGTCTCAGCGAGCCAACTCTGTATGTTAAATCAACTAGTGCTGAAACTCAGCTCATTGTCTCAATATATGTCGATGACCTACTGGTGACAGGAGGAGATCATGAGATGCTAAGCAGCTTTAAAGTCAAAATGCAACAGCACTTTGAAATGTCAGACTTGGGATTGATGTCTTACTTCTTAAGCATGGAAGTAACTCAAGCTAAGAATGGGATTTGGCTAAGTCAAAAGACCTTTGCTATGAAGGTTCTCAACAAATTCTCAATGGAGAATTGCAAAGCAACCAGCACACCAGTTGCTGTTGGAGAAAAACTCTCAAGCCAAGACAAGCATGAAAAGGTTTGTGAAACAACCTATCGAAGTCTAGTTGGATGTTTGTTGTATTTGACTGCTACTAGACCTGACATAATGTATGCTGTGAGTCTACTCTCGAGGTTTATGCATTGTTCAAATGAAAGTCATTTTAGAGCTGCAAAAAGGGTTCTAATATACATCAAAGGAACTTTGTCCTATGGAATGCAGTTTACCAAGGCTGAGAACTTGAAGCTAGTTGGATATTGTGACAGTGATTGGGCTGGTTCCTTGGATGACATGAAGAGCACTACAGGCTATGCATTCAACATAGGCTCTGCTATGATTTGCTGGAGCTCAAAGAAGCAGGGAGTAGTGGCTCAGTCGACTGCAGAAGCAGAATATGTGGCTGCTGCTGCAGCAGTCAATCAAGCCATATGGCTTAGAAAAATTTTGAAAGATATCAATCATGAGCAAAAGGAAGCAACTGAGATAATGTGTGACAACCAATCAGCAGTTGCTATTGCAAAGAATCCTGTTTTTAATGGAAGGACCAAGCACTTCAACATCAAACTTCATGCAGTTCGGGAAATGGAACAAGCTCATGTTGTTAAGCTGATACATTGCAGTTCTAAAGAGCAAATTGCTGATATTTTAACAAAAGCACTAAGTGTTTCCAAGTTTCAACAGCTGAGAGCTAATATGGGAGTTTGCAACATGCTAACCAAGGAGGAGTGTTGAAGTAATGGTCAGCATGCAGCAACCAAGACTGTCAAAGGCACTACATGCAGAAGCTGCTGGTTCACCTAGTCAGCAAGCTGTTTATGTTTCATTTTGTAATTTTAAGTTAGAGTAATGTAACTTAGTTGCTTTATAACTATGTTAGGTTTATGTTTGATGTAATTTTGATGTTGACTGAGCTGATAAATCAGCTTTGTTTGTTTGTTCAAGCTAATTAGCACAAGTTACTATGTGTATTAGTGGTAGTAGGTGAAGTTTAGGTCAACCTACTGTTTTGTCAAGATTGTAAACTTGTTTTATGTATTGGCTTTGTGCCATATTTAGTTTATGAAATGAATTCAACAAGTTATCATCCATATGCTCTCCATTTTTAGTTTTGCTTAAAAATCCATTTGAGTTTTCTGCTTTGTTTCTCCTACAAGTCACGAGACTTGCTCGACAAGTATCCTGTTGAAGCTTGCTGCTGCTGCCTCTTGATCCAACAATGGCTGCCTGCAGTCGACAGAAAGATCCTTGAACAAGTAGAGAAAGTGATGCAAGACGAAGAAAAAGCAAAGAAAAAGTGTTTCATTGGTTTGTGTCCTAAGTTCAGGACTCGTTACAAGCTTAGCCTGAAAGCTGAAGAGGAGTCAAGAATGTACTTGTGGAGTTGAATAATGGGAAAGATCTTCCAAATTTGAAGAGACTTCTTGTCAAAAATGGTATGCATGTCTAATATATTAAAATGAACAAAATTGGATTTTCTGAATTATGCTTCATCACACTTGAAAATCTATCGCTACTCGTTAGCTTTTGCTCTCCAGACGAAAGGTGTTCCACTAAGCCCTTCCTACTTTTCAATAAACAAGTATTTGTTTGGCTTTACTTATATTTTCTTATACAACTTTTATTTATATGCCAATTAATACTTCTAATAATAGAAATAAATAATATTGTGTAATGGTTTTTCCGGAGCTCAAAAATAAATTTTAATTCCAAAACAAATGAAAATATAATTTTTAATCCAAACCGATTGACAGTACAAAGTCAATTCAATAATTTAAATTTAAACCCAATAATTATTTTTTTAATTTTGAAAATGAAATTTGAGCCCACAAATTGAACTAAAATTATCTTTAAAATCGAAAATCATATTTTCAAATAATGTTGCATACTATCTTTCCCTATCGAAAAAGAATTGTGTGTAAATATGTGCAATTTATTTTCCCTCACTTGGAAAGCTTGTAATTGTGTTCCATTAACACCAGACATGTCATTGGATTACGAATTTGAGGAGCTTGATCATGAAAGGATGCGGTAAGTGGGAGCATCTGTTATCACCCTCTCTCGCTAGAAGTCTGGTGTAGCTCCAATGCTTTAAGATAGAGGATTGCAAGTGTTTAAGGGACATAATACTTACAGAGGAAATTGAAGAAGAAAGGAAAGATGTGATTTGTTAATTTCCCTCGATTAAACTCCCTGCGTATAGTGGGTCTTACAAACCTCATCTTCTTCAGCTCAGGAAACCACAATATCGAGTTCCCATTGTTGGAAGAGCTATGGATTGAGAATTGCCCCAATTTCATAGAATTCATTAGTCAGAATAGTAATCAGTCCGGCATGCACGCTCTCTTCAGTGAGAAGATGATTTATTTCAGTAGTCTTACACTCTTGCATAAATCTGTTGATTTGTCCTTGTTTTTTTCTTTTTTCTGCCTTCATTATTTGAGGTAACCTTATTATGGGCATGGATTATATATATATATATATATATGAATAGGTTGCAGTTCCTAGCTTGGAAGACTTGAGTAATGTGAAGATGATATTTTACAATGATCTAGCACCAAGTTCCTATAAAAATCTACGAAAAATAAGTGTTGGGGGATGTGGGAGTTTGAAAAATCTATTTCCAGTATCAATAGCCAAAGGTCTTCCACAACTTGAACATTTACGCATCACTAAATGTGGAGTTGAGGAGATTGTATCGAAAGGGGATGGAGTGGAGCAGCCTGTGAGGTTTGAGTTTCCGAAAGTGTCTTACCTTGAGGTTACAGGGGTAGTAAAGCTCAAATGTTTCTATGAAGGGCAACATACAATAGTCTGGCCGATGTTGAAAAAATTGAAAACAGATAGTTCTGCTTTGCTAAAGATAGTGGCATCGGAACATCTTAGATTAATCCAAGGAAATGAGGAGCCAGTTTTGTTGGGTGAAGAGGTATGTATATCATTACAACTATATTTCTTTTTATGATTTAAACCACTGCCACAAGCATCTCAGGATGAAATATGCCACGATAATGCATTTCTAATTATTATATTTTCATTGATTTGAATTTTTTTTTCCTATTTTTGAATTTTTAATATATATTTTTACAATTTTTAAAAACAAGACTGAATAAATATAATAGGTAAATATTGAGTGTTAATCTTAACTTTTTAGAATGTAGTTCAATTTGATAAAATGTATAAATGTTGAGGGTTAAATTTATTATTATGCAAAAAAAAAAACTATAACATCCCGTTAGGGACTTTGAAGCATAGCAATTAAGATATTCAATTTCTGTAACAACATTGATTAAATTGAAATTTTATTTGTTTTTAAATGGCCAATGAAAATATTTTAACACTTAAGTGACTATATATGTAATTTACCCTGCATTTAAGTAGTGGGTAGAAACTAAATAGAATGTTTAATTTATAAAAAGTCAAAATTTTAAAAGTTAGTTACACTAGACATCTCAAACTATGACCTCCATTTTAAATTAGTCCCAAAATTTAAAATATTCTAAGTACATTCTTAAACTATTGATGTTATATCAATTAGGTCTTTCTATTATTAAATTCGTTAATTTAACCATCAAATTAAATCAGTGTAATATTTTAAAACCTTGGTGTTTTATCTACACTGTTCTGCTTATATTTTTTATCGTAGAAATATATATATATATAACACAATGGTTGTTTATCTATTTTAATTTGCTACTCTTCTTTCGACTTTCATGTTGTGTAATTTTTCAGTTTTTATTCTCAAGGTATTCTGTTTTCTTAAAACAAAAAATTCTATCTATTCTGAATCCGTTTGATTTAATATTGATTTTGTTGGGATTTAATCATCAAAATCAAACACTAAAATTATAAATCTTTTTTTTTGTTTGTTTTTTTAAAGCATATACATCAACATTGAGCCTAACTTGTATATATTTAATTGGTTTCCAAGGTCATTCCCAAATTAGAGGAACTTGAGTTACGAACTTTTGGTGATATGGACCAATTTCCACCAGACTTGTTTCAACATGTTAAAGTTATTGCAGTGAGTGGTGGCTCTCCATTTTCTTTATTTCCTTTCGTCCGAAGATTCTACAATCTGGAAAGACTTGAGGTTTCTTATTCTGATTTCAAACATGTAGTCCCTTGTAAAGGAGACGCCGGAACTCTCCCACCAATTAGAAATCTGAAATTGGTTTCTGCCAGAAATCTTGAGCATATTTGGAGGAAAGATTCGGAGCTTTACCATATTCTTTCTAATCTTCAAACACTCACAGTTGAGGATTGTGATGATTGGATAAATATTAGAGTCTCCTCATCATCTTTACAAAATCTCACAAATTTGAATGTGTCATTTTGTTAAGAATCTTGTGCAATTAACGACAATAAAGGTAGAATACGGCACTAAAATGACAGAAGTAGTGGGAAACGAGGGAGACTGTCATCAGACAATAGTTGTTAGTAAATTGAAATGTTTACAACTATGCAATTTGAAGAGCCTCACAAGCTTTTCTCCACGGTATTACAGCTTCGAGTTTCCTTGTTTGGAAGAATTAGTTGTGGAACATTGTCCTAAGTTAAAGATCTTTTCTGAGGGAGTTTTAAGCACCCCACAATTACAGAGAATAAAACAGTCGAGTTACCGTGAGAAATGGAGTTGGACAAGTGACCTTAATACCACCATAAAACAGCTATACACAGAAAAGGTACAAAGTTAATAAGTTCATAATGCTAGCTAGATTCCTCGTGTCCTAATACAATTAATTTTATTACTACTTCAATAACCATTGAAGAGTGTTAATCGTTACTTTGTTATTGTCTGCATTTTCTATTTATGATTGCTATCTAGTGGAATAATATCAGATTAATTTTTAGGATGGACTCTATAACCCATATGATTTCAACATCTCTGACACATTTCCGGAGTCGATAGAAATATGGACTAGAAACCCTCAAGAAATTTTGGGCTTCAAAAACCTTAGCAGCCTGCAGTTTTATAAATGTAGCAGCTTGAAGTACATATTTACTCCGTCTATACTTTTGAGCCTCAATCTACTGCAAAGGATAGAAGTGCAAGAATGCAGTTCAATGGAACAAGTAGTTAGGGAGGAGGAGGAAGCAATGACACATAAATTTACATTTCTTTCGCTACTCTCCGTAACAATTGAGTCGTGTTCCAGCTTGACAAATTTCCATTTGGGAAGTCAAGCTCTTGAATTTCCACAGCTGAGGAATATCAGGATAGCTGAGTGTCCAAAAATGACTGCATTTTCTTCCTCAGTTTCAAGAGAGAGTGGTGATGCAAGTGAAAACGTGGTTGGCAAAGGGGGCATCTATGATAACACTGCAACTTTTTTCAGCAATAAGGTAAGTTTGGTATTCAATATTTATCTGCACAACTTATTTCACATTTTCTTTTGATTTGATCAACATGAGTGTGTCTGGTCTATATATACATACTAGTGCTACACCTTGTCAAAACTGAATATAATAAAATCCATATATATAAATAAATAAGATAATATTTAAAAAAAAAACTGGAGTTTAAAGTGGAAATTAAATAAATATATAAAATAAGAATTGAAAGGAAAACTTAAAGTGAAATACTAAAAAACAAAAAGAATTTAAGAGAAGTTTAAAATTAAATAGTAATAGACAATAAATAATAAAATAATAATAGAAAAAAGAAAACTAATCTTCCTTTATTTTAATTTGTGGGTGTATAAGAAGGAGATAATTGTGGAAGACCTTCACAAAGGTCATTTGAGATCAAAATAAGGAGAAGAAGCAAGAAAACAAAAGGTGAGGAGTTTGAAGAAGAAAGAACCAAATATATGGAGGAGAATTGAAGTGAGAGAGTGGATGGGTTTTATTTAAAGATTTAATGCTTTTTTTTAATTTCATATATAGAAAAAATCATTGAAAGAAAAATAAGTTCAATATAATTATTTAAATTTACTTGTCGGGTTTTTATAAAATTAACTCAAATTTTTGATTAATTATGAAAATAACTCAATTTAAAAATTATGTACATAAATTATTCGATTTCTATAGTGTCTGTCGGTGCCTCCAGACACAATGGCAGCACTGACCTGCCATCATCAACCAATGATTGTATTTTATTTAAAAAATAATAGTTTTTTAGTAGTGTCATTGGAAAAATTGACGATATCAAACTGAAGTGTGATAATATAAAATGTTCATGTACTTGACGAAGTAATTACCCTTTTTTAATTAGAGGAAAAAGGGATTTGGTCTATTTTCATGTTAGGTCCATCACCTTTTGAAATTAAATTTAAATAACCCTTAAAATATAAGAATAACAAAAATAAATCATTCTCATTTATATTTAAAAAATAACCTTTAAAAATTATATTAAATTCTTATTTAAATTATCCAAATATATCCCTCACAGAATTTCCTCAAGTTTATCTAAATTCAAGCATTTTCAATTCATTCCCTAGCATATTTAAATTTAGATAAAGTACTTAAGGAAATTTTTTGAGGAATATATTTGGGTAATTTGAATAAGAATTTTATATAATTTTTTAAGTATTTTTTCAAAAAAATGAAAATGGTTTAATTTTGTTATTATTATATTTTTTTAACTGCTATTTAAATCTAATTTTAAAAAAGGACAAACGTAACATGCAAATAGGTCAAATGTTGAAAAACATTTAATTTGGTCCAGATACCAACGACACCCCTTTTTCAACCAATCTAAAAACGTTAACCGCTTCAAAGGATCCCTGCACGTTTTATATAATCACATTCAGTCTGGTGCCGTCAATTTATTAGGCAACACCACTATGATTTTTTTAAATAAGCAATCATTGGGTAATGATGTGCGGCGGTGCAGTAAGCACTATGGAAATCAGGTGGCCTTCATTGAAACATTTCTACTCTAGGATTGTGTAAGGTGTAGTAACCTTAGATTGTGTAAGGTGCCAAGATTGAAAAATTTCTACTCTAGGATGCGTACCACCCAGTGGCCTTCATTGAAACAAATGGACATTATTGAATGCCCCAAACTACAGATATTTACACGACAATGTCCTGTAAGTCAGGTTGGAATCTCAAACCAACAACCCTTGTTTTGCGTCAATGAGGTAAGCTCACGAACAGTTTCATATTCCATGATCATTACTTGAGATTACCTATAAGATGCTTTTTGAAAAACCTAATATTCTCTCCTCTTTTAATTTTATGAGAGTCTAGTTCTTACTAATTTAAAACTCTTTCATCGTTGTCTAATATATTCATTGCCATCCAGGACGGTACTTTCCCTGTATTAGAAGAACTAACACTGAACACGAATGATATGGTGAAGGGGATATGTGATGGACAGCTCTTATTGCAGTGTTTCTAAAACCTTAAACTTCTTAACCTCCGATTCTTTCCTGAGACATCCGCTACTCTTCCATATTCCTTCATTCGGTCGCTACCAAAGCTTCAGAAGCTTGTTATAAACAATGCTTCCATTTCTGAAATAGTCTGGTCTGAAGGACTTAGCAAAGAGGAAAGGCACACATCGGTATTCTATCAGTTAAAGGACTTAAGGTTGTCTCAACTTCCAGAGTTGACGTTAAAGACTTTTAAACCATCTTTGCTGTCTTTCAAAAATCTAACAACACTAGAAGTTTCAAGATGCCATGGGTTCATCAATTTAATCGCATGCTCAACAGCTAAATGCCTAACGCTACTGGAAAGATTGAGCATAGATGATTGTGAGATGATAGAGGAAATCATAGCGTGTGAGGCTGAAGAAATACAAGGTGGCATGGTATTTCCCAAACTGAAGTATTTGCAACTAAGTTGTCTGCCATGTCTAGCAAGCTTTTCCTTGGCCCATCACTCGTTGGAATTCCCAGTCTTGCTAATGGTGATGGTGACAAAGTTCCCCCAAATGAGGAATTTCTGCCAAGGAGATTTAAGCACACCAAGGCTGGAACAAATGCACTTAACAAGAGATGAGGAAGGTGAACTGCAGTGGGAAGGCGATCTCAACACTACCATAAAACATATGCTCGATGAAATGGTACAAATCATTTAAAGGATTTAAATTCATGTGTTTTTACATACATTAATTGAACAATTCTTGGTTTGTTATGATCATGCACAGAATGGGCAAAATTCGGAGGTGACGGAGGTTACTGATCAGTTGCCCAAGCTGGAATAAGGAAATAAGTTTGGGTGCTTATACGAAAAGCTCAATTTCGTTTCAAATCAAAACGAACGGTAATTGACTCTTCTATTTTCATCATGGTTTAACTAATTCTATTTTTCTTCACTGTAAGCTATTTTTCTTCACTTACTAAAATGCTTTCCACTCAAATTTCATTGCAAGAAACCTGAAGTTCTTCAAACATTTGACCTTATATGTTAATAGATGGTAATTGCGTTGCAAACTAATGGTTTCTACTGTTGTCATGGTGTAGTATATTATGGAATCTGAATCAACCATTGTAATCAAAAGAATGGGAGAACTTAATCCAGAACCTTTTTTAGACGAATGCAAGAAGAAATTTGCTGTTTGACAACTGGTGTTTGAACTGTGAATTTGATTTATTTTTTTTGCCATTTTTGCTGGTCAACAGTGCTAATATTCTGATATATTGGCCAGAATTGAAGGAAGAAGGTCCAATTTTGCTTTTGATCCTTCTACTAGTATCTTAAGATTTAAAAGAAATTCAATTAAACAATTTCTTCCAATAAAATTAAACAAGAAGGCCCAGAAATTGACCCGCACACTTAGACATGTTTCTCTTTGAAAAAATTCAAACAGGGTTTTAAAATTTGCAATGTGTTTTATGTAAATCAAATGATATCCTGAATTTTGCTAAGGGTGTTTCATATCCTTGAATCCTTCTTTTGCTTGGCAAGTGATTCATTGAGCTTTTGTGATCAAATTTCATGTTTCTTTTTTAGTATGGGAATTTGTGGGAAAATACTTGACAACAAGCCTCAATACTTGCTGTTGGGAGCTTCAATATAATGTAACTGTTGGTGTTGAAATCAAAGAACAGATAAGCTCAGCTTGTATCTTGTGCAACAAGCCTCGATACTTGCTGAGTAAACAATCAGATTTGAAGCAAAAGAAAGAAGAAAAAAGCAAAGAAAAATGAGAGAGTTTTGATGGATTTGAACTAGCTTTCATTCATACTCAAAATAATGGCATAATGCCAATACATAAACCAAGCAATTTGCTTGTCAAAAAACAATAAGCAGTCACCTAAACAATACCTACCACCACTAATTATATTGAAACTTGAAAAACAAAACTTGTAAGCATGGACAAAGCTGAGTTTACAGCTCATACACCATCTAATTACATCAATCATAAGATTAGCTTAGTTCAAATTGAACTAAGGTACATTACATTAACTTAAAAATACAAAATGAACAAAATAGGAACAGTTGAGCTTGTTCCAGCAGCACCTGCATGGCACGATCTTCATGGCCTACTTGCTGTCTGCTTCTTGCTTCATGCTGACCAACATTCATCACTCCTCCTTGGTTAGCATGTTGCAAACTCCCAATTTGTTTCTTAAGTGTTCGAATCTTGTTGCATTAAGGGCTTTGGTCAAAATGTCAGCAAGTTGATCCTCTGAATTGCAATGAATCAGTTTTAGCTCCTGTGCCTGCTCCATTTCTCGAACAACATGAAGTTTAATGCTGAAATGCTTTGTTCTTCCATGGAACACTGGATTCTTTGCAATTGCAATAGTAGATTGATTGTCACAAAAGATCTCTGTTGTTTCCCTTTGATGCACATTTAAATCAGCCATGATTTTCCTTAGTCAAATGGCTTGGTTGACAGCACTTGTTGCTGCAACATATTCTGCTTCAGCAGTAGATTGAGCCACCAAAGTTTGTTTCTTAGAGCTCCAACAGAACATGGCTGAACCAAGATTGAAAGCATACCCTGATGTACTTTTCATGTCATCAATCGAACCAGCCCAGTCATTGTCTGTGTAGCCAACTAACTTCAGACTTTTAGCTTTGCTATAAATCAAGCCATGGTTCAAGGTACCTTTGATATACCTGAGCACCCTCTTTGCTGCTTGAAAGTGCTTTTCATTACTACAATGCAAGAACCTTGAGAGCAAACTTACAGAAAACATTATATCAAGTCTAGTGGCTATTAAGTATAGAAAACAACCAACTAAAATTCTGTAGGTGGTTTCACAAGCCCTTTCAGAATTATCATGGCTCGATAACTTTTCTCCAGCAGCTATTGGAGTCTTTGTTGCTTTACTATTTTGCATTGTGAATTTGGTCAGGATCTTGGAAGCAAAAACTTTCTGACTTAGGAACATTCCCTGGTGTGTTTGTGTCACTTCCATCCCAAAAAAGTAGCTCATCCTTCCTAGATCAGACATCTCAAACATCAGCTCCATTTTGGTTTTAAAGTCAGTTAGCATTGTTTGGTCTCCTTCTGTCACTAGCAGGTTATCAACATACAAAGATACTATGAGCTGATTTAGTGTCCCTTCCTTTTTGACAAATAAAGTTGGCTCACTCTTGCTTCTGTCAAATCCCAAACCAGGCAAGTAGTTATCAATCCTGCTATACCAGGCCCTTGGAGCCTGTTTTAAGCCATACAAGGCTTTCGTTAGCTTGTAGACCATATGCTCATTACAAGCTGTCTCAAAGCCTTGTGGTTGTTCAACATAAATGTTTTCATCAAGAAATCCATTTAGAAAGGCTGAATTCACATCGAGCTAATGGATTTTCCATTCCATTTAAGTTGTTAAGCCAATCAGCAGTCTGATGGTATCGAGCCTGGCTACTGGTGCAAAGGTTCCAGATAGTCCAGGCCATATTTCTGGCTAAATCCCTTGACAACCAGCCTTGCTTTTAGCTTATTCAAGCTCCCATCAGCATTGCACTTGGCTCGATAAACCCATTTCACCCCAATGACCTTCCTTTTGGCTGGTCTTTCAACTAATTCCCAAGTCTGGTTCTTCTCAATCATGCTAATTTCATTAGCTATTGCTTGCTTCCACCCTTGTTGAGCTTCAGTTTCTTCAAAACAGCTTGGTTCTGCTATAGCCATATGAGCCCTTTCATAAATCTCGGCCAAAGGTCTGGTGCCCCTGACTGGTTCATCATCAATATCTATTTCAAGACCATTTTGACCTGGCTCAGCTTGATTTGCTGCAAGATCCTCTGAAACTGCCTGTGGCTTATTCCTTTCCCAATTCCAGCATGACTTCTCATCAAACACTACATCTTTGCTTACTAACACTTTGTTCGTTGAAGGATCTAAGATCCTTTAGACCTTCTTGACTGAGCTATACCCTACCAGTATACCAGGTTTAGCTTTTCTGCCAAATTTGTCTCTCTTCACTGCTGGTACATGAGCATAACATATGCAACCAAAGACCCTCAAGTAAGCCAGTGAAGGTTTGAACCCGAACCAGGCTTCAAATGGAGTCTTATGAGCCAGGGCCTTAGTTGGAAGCCTATTCTGAATGTACACAGCAGTATTGACTACCTCTGCCCATATGGTTTTGGGCAGATTCTTCTCAAACAGTAGGCACCTGGCCATATCCATCAAGCTCCTGTTCTTCCTCTCACTTACTCCATTTTGTTGAGGAGTATAGGTGTTGGTGAGCTGATGCTTGATGCCAGCCTCATTGCAAAAGACTTGGAACTAAGATGAGGTGTACTCAGTCCCATTGTCAGACCTTATAGTCTTAAGTTTGCAGCCTGTTTCAGTTTTAGCAACATTCTTGAACTTTTTAAACATTGAGCCTACTTTTGATTTTTGTTTTAAGAAATAAATCCAGCAAAACCTTGAGAAATCATCAATAAACAGAATGAAATACCTACTTCCATTCAATGACTCAGTCTTTATGGGGCCACACACATCAGTGTGCACAAGCTGTAGTCTTTTAAAGGCTCTCCAGGCTTGATTCGAGGGAAATGGAAGTCTGGCCTGCTTTCCTAGCTGACATACCTCACAAACCTCCTGTTTTTGAACTGAACTAATGAAGTTTTCAGCCAAATCATCTCTGCATAACTGATCCATTGATCTGTGGTTGGCATGACCAAGTTTTTGATGCCAAAGCTTAGATTCATCAGTTGTAGCTGTATAGGTAGTGTCTAAGTCCTTTGTCCAATCAACTACAAAGCTTTTGTCAGCCATAGTGACTGCCATCAATTTGGATCCATTTGGATCACTAATTTGGCACTGCTTGCCTTTGAACACTACAAAATACCCTTTCTCTAGCAATTGAGCTATGTTGAGCAGGTTTCTGTCAATCTTAGGCACCAATAGCACATTCGAGATGACCTTGACACCTGTGGGAGTGCATATCAACACATCACCCTTACCTTCTGCCTTTATAAGGTGACTATTACCAATCTTAACTTTAGTTCTATAGCTTCTGTCCAAGGACTTGAAGATGGCAGCATCTAGTGTCATGTGGTTGGTGCATCTACTGTCTAGGAGCCAACCATTTGAAAGCCTCTCTTAAGCAGCTGAGCATGACACAGCAAAAACTTGCTCCTCTTGATCACTGTCTTCCTTGGCTACTCGAGCCTCAGCCTTTGACTGTTGAGGTTGATTCTGCCTTGGTTTGCCTCTATTTTTGCAGACCCTTTCAACATATCCCCTCTTCTTGCAGTGTTGACACAATACATCTAGTCTAAACCAACATTTTTCTTCTGGATGACCAGGCCTTTTACAATGCCTGTAGGTTTGTTCTCATTTTCTTACAGCATCAAACTTTGGCTTGTCTTTCCAGATCTTCTTGCCTTTGTAGGCAATATTAGTCTTTACTTGAAAGGCACCTTCTTGATGCTCCTCCAGTCTGCTAGCTCTTCTCTGTTCTAGTGCATAGAGAGCATTAATCAGCTCTGTTAGGGAGATGCTGGTCAGTCCCTTGAGTCTTCGAGGGATGAGATTTTTGCCTCATACCTCTCAAGCAAAGTTGAAATAACCTTCTCCACTATCCTTGCTTCATTAAAATTCTCACCAAGGAGCCTTATTCTGTTTACCACAACCATAATCCTATCTGAGTACTGTTTGACAGTTTCTTCTTCCTTCATCTTCAAATTCTCGAAGTCCCTTCTCAAGTTTAACAACTGTTGCTGCCTTGTCCTCTCTGTCCCTTGAAACTCATCTTTCAACTTGTCCTAGACCTGCTTTGGTATTTCACACGCCATAATCCTTATGAAGATCACATCTGACACTGAGTTCTGGATGCAATACATGACCTTGTGCCTCTTGGTCATTTTATCAGCATGTTGCCTGATTTAAGCTACTGTTGGATTGGCTCTGAGTGGATCTGGTTCAAAATCAGAGTTGACCACCTCCCACAGATCGAAAGCCTGCAGGTAGGTCTTCATTTTGACCACCCATATGTGATAGCCTTCTCCATTGAAGACTTGTGGTACAGCTGGTGAGAAGTTTGATGAGGCCATCTTTTTATACAACAGATCCCTTAAGATTAAGGCTCTAGATACCAATTGTTGGTGTTGAAATCAAAGAACAGACAAGCTCAGCTAGTACCTTGTGCAACAAGCCTCGATACTTGCTGAGTAAACAATCAGATTTGAAGCAAAAGAAAGAAGAAAAAAAGTAAAGAAAAATGAGAGAGTTTTGATGGATTTGAACTAGCTTTCATTCATACTCAAAATAATGGCATAATGCCAATACATAAGCCAAGCAATTTGCTTGTCAAAAAATAGTAAGCAGTCACCTAAACAATACCTACCACCACTAATTATATTGAAACTTGAAAAACAAAACTTGTAAGCATGGACAAAGCTGAGTTTACAGCTCATACACCATCTAATTAGATCAATCATAAGATTAACTTAGTTTAAATTGAACTAAGTACATTACATTAACTTAAAAATACAAAATGAACAAAATAGAAACAGTTGAGCTTGTTCTAGTAGCTCCTGCATGGCACGATATTCATGGCCTGCTTGTTGTCTGCTTCTTGCTTCATGCTGACCAACATTCATCAGTAACTGTGAGACAGTTGAAGGGCAAGAATGCTGCGTTGCGCCTTGCGTTTGCTAAAGGTACTTTATATTATATATGTGTATGTAGTGAGCAGAATACTATGTGTTAATTGAATCGTTTGGTACCCTTTGATTGATCTTAGGGAAGGGGATATAAATGTCAGGATTTGAACCCCAAACTTAGCTTTTATTACAGGAAGAGGATCAATTTTGGCTCGGTTAAGCTTAATGTGTTAAGAACCAGATAAGAACATAATATATGGGAACACTTTGGCCATACGAGGCTAATGCTTATATGATTCGCTTTACAGACTACATGCTCCTAGGGATAACTCTTCTGTAAGTACTATTAGTTGAATAGCTTTATGATGTATTAATCTATAAAATCTGGGTGTCATATTATGAGTTCCATTGCTATGTTAATCTATGTACTAACAATATTATGAAGTAAGGCAATTTTGTGTACATTACATTGGGATGCAAGCTGAATTCCCTTTAATCAGCTTCAACCATACATACATATACATATATATATATATATGAAGTTAAGAACGTAAGTGCTGTTAAATGGTACATTACTCAGATTGGTAATATAATGGTGCCGAATGTTCTAAAATTTAACAAGCATTACTGGTAATATATTAATGAAGATAAAGATAAAAGTTTTCTCGGGAAAACAAGTGTTATCCTTCATTTATCTTGATGATTCTCTAACGCCGCCAATTTCCCCCCTAAGTTTACAGCAAGAAGAAGAAGAAAAAGAAGACAAACAGCAACGTTAAGCCATTTAATTTCATCCCAGGTTAATTTTTTTTGTAAATTAAACATTTTTTGTATACATTTTGTTACCTATTTATTTTATGTTTTTGAAGTTTCCATTGCCATTTCTACCTTTCCAAAATGGTGTCTTTTTACTTGTTTTTTACTGGGTTATTGACATTTGTTCCATAGAATAAATTTCTTTGATTTTAGGGTTCTATATGTATTTTTTTTATTTATGAATTTGAACTTGAGTTATCCATAAAAATTCTACCTTTAATCTCAATATATTTATAGTCTATAAGTTTTGACTTTTCTTCCAACAATATATCTCCAAAATTCTAACTTAACCTTTTTAAACTTTGTCATGTCATTATTATTAGAGTTAATTGCACCAAATATCTCCAAACTATGGTCCTTCTTCTAAAATAGTCCTCAAACTCAAAATATTGTAAATTACATTTCCAAATTATCAATATTATATCAATAATGTTCTTCTGTTGCTAAAATCATGAAATGAGACGTCAAATCTTATCAGACATAATTTAAAATAAAAAACTTAAAAAAATAATTATTGTAAAAATATTGATTTCAAGGTTTTCGAAGTTATTACAAAAACTATCATTCATTTTCTCTTTCACTTTATTTTTAATTTTTATTTTTAAAAGTTGTATCAACAACATTTTACTTTTCTCTAAAAATATCATTTTTCATTAATAGTTTCAATAATAAAAGGATGAGATAAATAGTTTAAAATATTTTAAAGTTGGGAGAATAATTTAAAATAAAGATGCAATATTGTTAATCTAGTACTATTTCATAATATCATTTTATCGTTTCAAGTTTTAAAGACAACATTTTTTTTTTGAAATATTTTAAAGACAACATTTAAAGATTGACTATAATAATATTGTTACATGGAAAAAGAATCCCACGTCAGCTAAATGGCTTACGTCTGACGTGTGCTTAGTGTTATTAAAAAAGTCAAAGGTTGAGAAAGTCTGAGGCGAGTCACACATATCACACGCCATGCACAGGTTTCCTTATTTCGAGGCTAAAATACCAAAATACCATCACATTTCTCGTTAAATTTACCACTTAATCAACGATCCTCTAAAAATGATGTAAGGACATATTAGAAATTTTAATCACAATAATATCACCAAATCTGAAAAATTACAAATGAGGCAAAAAAAATACGAGTAATATTTAGCCATAAAATGTATATATTCATTCCCTCTAAACCAGGTGGTTAAGCCTCACAATCCAACGTAACTGTAAACCTTTCTTGGCAGCCATGAAATCAGTTCTAAAATCCCTTGCAAACTCAATCTTCCTTGTTCTTTCCATCATCTTTTCATCTTCTACTCCACTTGTATTGGCTCAATGTGAAGCAGAGACCAAGACTAATGGATGCCATAACTACAGAGAATCCATGAAGCTAAAAATCATTGCCATTGTCGCAATTTTACTATCCAGCATGATTGGCGTGTGTCTGCCATTGTTTTCTGGTCAGGTTCCGTCACTTAAACCCGACAGGGACTTGTTCACCATTGTCAAGGCATTTTCCTCCGGTGTTATTCTAGCGACTGGGTACATGCACGTGCTACCGGATTCTTTTAACGACCTTATGTCCGGGTGTTTGCCTGAAAACCCATGGAGGAAGTTCCCTTTCACAACCTTCGTCGCAATGCTGTCGGCTGTGTTGACCCTTATGGTGGATTCATTTGCAATGAGTGTATACAAGAAACGTTGCGGTAAAGCTCTAATGGCGGATGCTAACAATGGTGGTGGATTGGAAAATACGAACGTTGTACAAATCGATAATTTTGAACACGGCCATAGCCATTCACTTGAGATGAATGACGACGTATCATCACAATTGTTAAGGCATCGAGTTATTGCTCAGGTATATATACATGTTTGAATCCTCAAATTCGATGGTTTTGCTTTTCAAGTCTTTACATTATATATTTCCTAAATGTAGGTATTAGAGTTGGGAATTGTAGTTCATTCAGTGGTGATTGGCCTTGCCATGGGAGCCTCTGGCAACCAATGCACCATTCGATCACTCATTTCTGCCCTTTGCTTCCATCAAATGTTTGAGGGGATGGGACTTGGTGGATGCATACTGCAGGTAACCCCCAACATTGCACTATTTTCTCATTCAAACATCCATTTAGTGTACAATATTGATTAACATTATGTTTGATATGTGCAGGCTGAATATGAGATAAAAATGAAAGCAATCATGGTATTCTTCTTTTCAGCCACAACGCCACTTGGAATAGTTCTGGGAATTGGTTTGTCCAAGGTTTACAGTGAGACGAGTCCAACTTCACTTATGGTGGTGGGACTACTTAATGCTTGCTCAGCAGGGTTGCTGAATTACATGGCACTGGTTGATCTCCTTGCAGCTGATTTTCTGGGCCCTAAGCTTCAAACAAATATGAAGCTCCAGGCTTGGTCATATGTTGCAGTTTTACTTGGTGCTGGATTTATGTCTTTGATGGTAAAATGGGCTTAGTCATGTCAACATATACATGTCTTTTTGTAGTTTTTTAATCTTATTCTTCTTCTTCTTCTTTTTTTTTGTTTCAACAGATGAGTTTATAGTGAATCAACACTTATTCAATCAATTATAAAATTTAGGCAAAGAATTTAGGCAACAAGGCTTGAACATTGATCTTTAAGATCGTTTACTCCATATTGCAGGGCTCATCACAAAGTATATATATCAGAAAAGTATGCAAACTTCAATTTTGTGTCAATATCATTATAATTTAAACTGTTTAATGTTACATCAGATGTAGATGTCTTTAAGCCAATGCTTATAGCCACAAAGTCTCTTTGGTGCAAGCTATAAGTACAGAGTTATGCTATAAATAAACAATTAAATAATTTGTATTTAAAATATCAAATACTAAAAACCAATAAATAAGATTAGAAAACCAAAAATCGGATAAAGAATCAAATTTTTCTAGATGTTGGGGCTTGTTTTACACAGTTTGCTTAAGATAGATTTGTCTACTCTTACTGTACTTGGTGAAATGTTGGGAGACTGTCTAATAGGATACAACAAAACAATGATCGAAATAATAGCATCTCTACAGAGACCAATGAACAACCTTGCCTTTTTCTATCACCAGAACATTGGAAAATATAGAGAGAAAAAGAGAAGAATTTTCGAGAGCAAAATAAACTTGGTTTTAGAGAGTTTTTTAGTGTAAAAAAATTTGAAGAATTCTTAAGCATTCAAGATGGAGGAATTTTGAAAATATCCATAATTAAATATACAAAATCTGTATTAAATGAGCAATTAAATCATAATATATGTCCTTTTTAAATTAGATTTTATATATATTTGTTGAGAAAAATAAATTTTGTGTTGGGCTTAAAATATCCACAGGCCCAATTGACTGGTCTAGACATTTCACATCGCCCATGTAGTGCGAGTGCGCTTCAACCCCGATGGGTTCGGATCTACACCCCCCTCGCGTGGGACAAAGTTTCAAACTTAGTCATTCAATTATCCTTCAAGTGGGTTCTCATATATAAACACATCTCACATTTGGTATTTAATCAATGTGAGATCTAAGCTTTTCTTTTCCTCAACAAATATTCACAAGTAACTTACTTTGAGCATTAATTTCTCGCTCATCACTCAACCATTTTGAGCATACGATATACTATTGTAAAGGTATCATGGAGTAGAATATAAAATCATAATTTTATGATTCAATTCTCCACTTATACCAATTGAGAATATGCTTCAAAGTTTCTAAAAGTTACAATTTTTTCAACATTTTATACATCTACTTTAAAGGTATAATCAAGCCCAGCAGAGCCCGAATAATGACAAGCTTGAACTTGACTCAAACATCACTTTTTAAGCTCAATCTTGATTCAAAACATAATTGAGCTGATTAAGCTCGTTTATCAATTTTTATAATCAAACTCATTTATAATTAAGCTCTTTTTATATATCAAGGATAAAAATGTAATTTTATAAATAAAAAATATTTAAATGGAATGCTTAATTAGGTTTGTGGGCTACTTGAATCAAGTATTACAATATTTAAATTCAGCTTAATCAATAGCTCTAGCTCTACTCAATAATTTTTGATAAAATTTTAAGATTTTTTGAATCCAATTAGAATAGCTTGCAAATATAATGTATCATTGTACTCTTAATTTTAAGTTTACATTTTTAATTCTTAAAATAATATTAAAAAGTTCTTTCTTTCTAAAAAGAAACACCCAATCAATTGAAGGCTTTTTAGAAAGTGGTGGCAAAGTGCATCCTTTACTTTAAGTCTCACTATATCTAAAAAGAAATTAATGCGAACTGTAGAAAGTGGTAGGAATGTGCATCATTATTGCTTTAAAAGAGTACAATGATATAGTGAGAATTAAATTTTCATAATTTGGAAGAGTTAACGTGTAATTTTTTTTATTTTAAAATTTTAAAATTTTTTAAAGAGTTCAAATAATAATTTTTTATTTTAAGAGAGCCGGGCTCCTGTCAACTCCTGGATTCGCCTCCGTAATTTTCAAAATTCAGTTAAATTATGTTATTTTGAATAAAAAGTTAATTGATAAAGAAATTCTTTTAGTTTCGAAAATTCAATTTTTTTTGTTTTAAAAAAATATTAAAATTTAAAAATTAAAAGATTAAAGTAATAAAATTTCTCCCAATATCAATGACTTTTTGATACATGCACGAATGAAGTGAAATTTATTAGATTCCAATCATCAAAACTGCTAATTTTCAGGCTTGGGAAATTAGCAGACTTGCAATGACTTTTTGGATGGGATTCTGGCATTTTTGGGTTGAGATGTCTCATGGCATTTGAAGATCAATCTCTTAGCTTTGAAACGCATTTTGTATCACTCGATTTTGAGTTCGGGAGCTCAAGTTATGACTGTTTTAGTGAAGATTGCGCGAGCAGAATTTCTGAACGAGATTATGACAGGAATTACGAATTTTGGGCTTTTAATTCGTGTTTAAATCATATTGAGTTCAGGTTTTAGACTTAATTTTTATTATTATATATGAGCCTAATATTATAGTTGTTAGATCTTATTATTTTATTCCAAAATTTTGATAATTATTAAGTATTTTAAGTTATTTAGGAGTTTTATATTAACAAGAAAATTCAATTTAAAACTCCTTCTTATTTAGATTAAATTAGAGTTCTAGTATACTTAAAAGTTTTATTTAGATTTATTTAGCTAGTCTATATGTAGGCCTTATTCATTATTATTCTATTTCTCTTTTAAGTTAATAAATTCTCTCTGGGTTTTTTTTTTCAAGAATTTCTCTTGAGTTTCTTTTAGAAGAGTTTTAACAATCATTTTAGATTGTGAGGATCATTTTCAAACTTTTTGTTGCCAAGGTTTCTATCTTGAAGGGGAAATTAGAGCCGCTTGAAGGAGGTTATGAATTATTCGTGTTTCCAAGGCTTATTAGGACTTCTACACGTCATGTTCTATCTTTTCATTTATCTTCTTTATTTGCTTCCTTAATCTTTAATTTATTATTTTATTTTAGTTATTTATTTTAATTGTTTTATCTGACTTGGATTCAATTTCGTTTCAGGTTGTGTCAAAATCAAATTTCTTTTCGAACGTTTAGAACCCTAAGTCAAATCCGTGATTTTGACAAACTTTATGATCCACTTTCGCGTTCATCCTTCTCATCCTTTATCACTTTTGCTACTTTTCTTGCTTCTGTCGATGCATATCCTGACAAGCCTTTAACTATCATGAGAAGCAAAGGAGAGAAGCAAAGGATAAATACACTACGTATGATATAAATATGATTAATTTTCCTTGAAATATTAATTATTAAATACATATTAAAATATAGATATGGGAATACAATCTTTTATAATAATCACCCACTATGACACCATTTCGTTGTAATTATTAATTTTTTACTAAAATCGATATTAATATTTTATTTTAATCTTCTATAACAACTTTTCACTTATAATAGCAATATCCATATACATTCTTTATTAAACTATTTTTCTATAACATCGTATTGTTTAAATCTTTAAGTAATATAACGACCACCATTTTATAAAAGATAAAATCTAGACAGACAAGTTAAGTAATTTTAGTTTAGTAAATTGTATTTTTTTTCTGAATGATTTAGATTAATTGCTTTTTTCCAACACCATGAAAAGCTGATTTCAAACACAATAATTGGCGATAGTGTGTTCCTTCTTTTGTCACCTTTACCAAAAGGGAAAATAATTGGCGATAGAGTGTTGCTTTCGTTTGTCAACTTTTCAGCTGTAGCCACCAAATGATAAGAATCCACGAAGCTCCACTCTCAAGTATTTGTGTTTCTTTAGGATTCTATTGTTTACATTTCAAATTTTGTTTAGATTGAGCTGCCCTTTGTCAAATTACTTCTCGCATTACTCCGTTAAGAATATTATCTTTTCGCTCGTTCGTAACTGCGACAACTAATCGCTGAATCCTTCTCTTATACGTTGGAAAGGTACGCCATCTGCTTTCATTTTGGTTGATTTGGTCTTACTTCTTGGTTTACGGAAGCTTTACTTTTTGCTCGTTTTATTTGTAACTTTTTCTTCTGATTTTGTTTTGGTCTTTGTTGTCGCTGTGGTTATTCAGTTTACTTCTTGTTTGATCTCTCAATGGAGTTTGTTACTACCCTAGTTGGCTCTATTGTCACTAAAGCTGTAAAGTATACGATCTCTCCTATCAAAAACCATATCAAATACCTTTCCAATCATCAACAATATGTTGAGACCCTCAAGGACTATATGTTTAGTTGGTAAAAAAAGGAGAAAAAAAGAAGAAAGAAAACCACTTTGCTTAGTTGGTAAAAGCCAAAGTTGTGAGTATTGAATAATCAGATTCGGAATTTAGAGTGATAGCATATAGAATATTTTCCCATTAAAATATGTTTTGGTATACGACATTTTAGGGTTGTTGGCTAGTCATTACTGAGCTGCTTCCTTTCTTTTAAAGTATGATGAAGTCATCTTTCTCAAATCACTACTTTCTGGGTTTGCTCTGTTAAGAACAAGAAAAAAAGAAAAAAATTGTAAGTTATTGATCACAGCCAAAAGGTACGCCATCTGCTTTTCTTTTCCCTGCTTTGCTCTTACTCTTCTGAAATACTTGTCGGTATAAATAAGCTTAGGCAGGCAGTTTTAACCATGAAAATGGACTTCTTTTATGCTTTAAATCTATTTAGCCCTTCTATTTTAGCTTTAGGATTTCGAGTCCTGTACTTTTTCGATTTAAAATCTTCATCTTTCCATTCAAATTTACCCTTAGTGTTGTTGACCTGACATATATAAAAAGATCAAATAAATTTTTTAGCCTTAATTTGATCTTTACTTTATAAAATTACATAAAAATTCAGAATTAAAAAGAAAACATATTTCCACTAAAATCCATTAAAAATTGTGGAAAACACTCTTTAAAGTTCGTGGAAAAAAGGGATAAGAAGGGGTGACTATTAGGAAAGCTGCATAAGCACTTTTGTTTGTGATCTATCAACAAATTGTGGCTTCCACATACTGCAATATGGTTATTAAGAGGTTGAGTACTGCTTTATCTTGTAGAAGGAGGATTTGTAGTAGATCTAATCATAAGTTGGGTTAATATAAAAATTTTAGATTTGTTTTTAGGGTCCGGATCACCTCAACTAAAAAAATGCGCTAAAATTTTATTTAAGTTCAACCCAGATAAAAAATACTAAATCTGAACCCGTCTGTATTAGATTATTTTTATATAAAAATAAATTTAAAAAATATAATACATCAAATACTCTAAAAATATTAAAATAAATGTTTCTCAACGAATTGAAAATATATTTAAAAAAATTCTTTATACTTAAATAAAATTAACATAGTTGCAACTTAGCAAACAAATGTTTCTAAAATAATAGTAAAATTAAAAATAAAATAAGAGTTATACAATATCTAAATAATAGTAGTAAAATAACAACATAACAGCAAAAAACAACAACGTAAAAGCGGTAAACAGCAGCAAAAAAATAGTTAAATTTGGGTTAGGTCCAAACTAAAAAAATCTTGCCTGAAGCTCAGCTTGTTTAAAACGAGAATTTATTTTTTTCGAAGTTTATTTTTTGGGTTTGTATTATTACCTAAAATATAATGATTGTATTATTAAAATATTAATCATATAAATAGTTACGGAAGTGTGTAAAATTACTTTAATTTTTACATTGTGTAAGTAGATCATTCCCCTTAATATTAATAAATTTTCATTTTGTTATAACATAATATTTAAAATATGAATTAAGATTAAAAATTAAATTAAAAATATGAATATAAATAGGGTGAGGATTTAATACTTTTTGTTATTCCACAAGTAACCTTAAAAAATTGACATGTCTCTCTTTCCTTTAAATATTTTATTATACTCTTATAAAACATTTGTCAATCCCTTGGTCCTGCTAGTGGAGTCTAAAAACTCCATTGGCAGTGTACTAAGTGATTTCTCATAATTTATTATTGAATTTTTTAAATTCCACAAGGAAAGTCAAGAGGTTGATAAATGTCTTTTTAGAAGTATAGTAAAATATTTTAAAAAAATTAAAGATTTTAATACTGCTTGTAGAATAAATATGTACAAGCCCAAATTTACCAGGGGCCCAAAAACCCAATTACAACCAAAACCAAACCCAAAAGACCTAGCCCAATACCCCTAACCCAACCCAAACAACAGACCCTAAACATTTAAAAACCAAGCCCAATTACAATACCCGACCCAATAACCCTAAGCCCGATTAACAGTAGCCTAAAGCCTAACATCAAATCAGAAACAGAAGAAGGGTCAAACCCTAGGTGCGCCGCACCTAGGGTCTTCTGAACCCTGACCCCCTGCTGCCGCTGCCGCTCCACCTGCTCTGCCACCGCCGCGCCTACTTCACCCACTTGCCTACAGAGAAATGACAAGCAAAAAATATTGTAAAAAAATGGCTATAAAGCCATAACAACTATTGTAAACGGGGTCTTCTTCCCCCCTTTTTTTCCACGAGCATGAAATAAAAAAACACAACACTTTCAAGGTTTTTTCTTTTTTCATTTTAGGTACTTATTTTGGTTATATAATCCTTTTATTTATTTATTTTACATATATGAAAATATAAAAAAAAAGAGAGAAAAGGGAAAGAACCTACCGGAGTCAATCCGCGTCTTTGTCGTCGGAGACCTCTTCTCTGGTGCCTAAAATCGGTCGTTGAGAATGTTGATGGCCTCTTGCCCTTTGTTTTTTGGTTGTTTTGAGGCCGGATCCGAACTCAGTGGGTTAGTATCTAAAAAAAGGACACTTTTTACCCTCGTCGGCCTCCGTGCATGGTGGCATCGATGCCGGCGATCGACGGCCGACACAGTGGCCTTTGATTGAACGCTCGGCCGGAGTGTGGGGGAGTAGAGAGGATTTTGCTTAGTTGTTTTAAGGGGGAGGGTGAAAATGAAAAAATTCTAAAAACTTTGGCTTTTATAGCCTGTGGGAAACGGCGCCGTTTCATCCGGCCTCCACAGGCGCCAAAACGGCATCGTTTTGGGGAGGCTGACCCGAACCTAACCTGTCTGCTCTAAGATCCGCACGTTTTAAGATGGAAGGGCTAATTGCACTTTTAGCCCTTCCGCCTTCTTTATGTTTTTAATTAAGTATTTTTGTTTTTTCAATTTTGCACAGTGATTTTTTTCGATTTCGATTTAGTCCTCGCTAAAACGATGTCATTTTGGGGGAAAGAGAAAATTACCCTTTCAGTCCCTCCATGTTATTCGCGTGTTCAGATTGGTCCTTTCCTTTTATTTTACTTTTGATTTTGCCCCAAATCTTTTCCTTATAATTCAAATTAGTCCTTTTTTGTTATTTTATTATTTTATTAATTAACTCAATTATTTTATTTATTCCTCATTATTGTACTATTATATTGTGTTATTATTGTTATTATATTTCCAATTTGTTTATTGATCTAAGTTTAAATATTTTTAATCTCATTATTATTATTATTATTATTAGTTACTCATTTGTACCTTTTTAATTTTAGATTTAATTATATACATACATATCTTTGATTTATATATATATAAATACTTATATATATATATTTTACATTTTAAAATATGTATATTTTTTATATATTTATTTTTATTTTTTTTATGATTCACATAGATATATATATATATTTATATTTTATAATTTTTATCGATATTCTTTGTTGTTATAATTGCTTCACTTGGTGTTCACTTATTTATTTATTTACATGTCCATTATTATTATTATTTTTTAAATGCTTTAGTTTTTATTTGTTTATTACTTGTTATTGTGTATACATGATTGATTTTTTTATATATATACTTGTCTTCTTATTTATTTATCTTTTTGTTTTTGCTCGTATTATTTTTACTTACATTATCATAATTGTTATTCCATTACATCAATTTTTACCAGATTCGTAAAAGAGAAAATTTTGAAAATAAAGGCAATACTCAGTATTTGGGATCTTCGAGAGGATTGAGCCCTAACGTATTGGGATCCAATTTTCTTCGTTGAATCTAAATAATCGAGAATGCTCTTTAATAAAAACATAAATAAAAAGCTCATTATCGGGAATTCAATACGTTGTGTCCTAACACATTGGATATGACATGTTGTTTTCTCGAGATGAGGATTTTTCTAAAAAAATAATAAAGGCAATATTCAATGTTTAGAATTTTGAGAAATTGTGCCCTAACGTATTGGGCTGCGATTTCTTCATCTGACTTAAACAATTGAATATCCTTTTAAATTTTATTGCACGAGTTTTTTGGACAAGCTCATTTTTGAGGAGGTGAAATGTCATGCCCTAACTCATTGGGTGTGACATTTTATCTCTCCGAAATGAGAGGGTCTTAATGGGTAATTTGTTTTATATAAGTTTTTTTTATAAAAGATCGTATTTTTAAATTTCTTTAAAGTTTTTAATTCTCAACACTAAGACACTAATTAATCAACTAGGTACCAATTTTAGGCGTTACGAGGGTGCTAATCCTTTCTCGTACGTAACTGACTCCCGAGCCTATTTTTTTGAATTTCATAGAACAAAATCGTTGTTTTAATAAAATTAAATTGTTTATAAAAAACAACCATTTTTCGAGGTGTCCCGATCACACCTCATCAAAAAGGATTGGTGGTGACTCTAGTGTTCTTTTTGCATTCATTTCGTGCATTTGCATTACATTACGTCATGAACATTAAAGTCCACCAAAGAGCCTAATTGATTAAAATTATTTCAGTTAATATGGAAAACCAACACCCTTGCGGTACCCGAACAGAAACTAAAGGAATAGACCAAAGGTTGGAGAGGTTAGAGCAGATGCAAATACAGATGCTAGAGCAATTGACCAAATTTCAACAAGATATGAAGGATCAGATGCTAAAAGTCCAAAGAAATCTGATGAGCCAGTTAACCCAGTTATTGGATAAAGGGTTAGAAAAAGGAAAAAACCAAACGGTCTACTTTAGAGATGATAATGAAGACCCTGCTCATTTTCCAAACTTTACCCCAACAAACATCCAAGCACAACCGAATACATATCCACAAAGGGTAACTGTTAACATTCGACCACAATACCAGACTAGTACCTCGACATCGGTGAATTTCGCGACAGGCTCAGGTTCCAACCTTAAGGGCAATTTAACTAATCCCGTTGTCCTTGATGATCTAGCGGGAGCAAAACAGGCGAGAGTGGAGTTCTCAAAACAATTTGGAGATAGTTACAAACAGAAAGAGCAAAAGTGGAGCCCCCAAATCAATACTTCGAAAGCACCGAAGAAGAGGAAAAATGAGGTGAATGATGCGAGTAGGTATAACGAGGGTTATTCAAAGGCGATTACTGCAAGCCAGCCAAGGACGGTTGCTTCTAGCCATTAGATCCCCCAGAGACAAGAATCCGGCACAAAGCAAAATATTGAGAAGTCCCAATTTACACCAATCCCAATGTCATATCGGGAGCTGTATCAGAGTTTATTTGATGCACACGTTATTTCTCCTTTCTACGTGAAGCCTTTACAACCTCCGTACCCCAAATGGTACGACAAAAATGTGCAATGTGACTACCATGCGGGAATTACGGGGCATTCTATAGAAAATTTCCCTACCTTTAAAAGGTGGTTGAAAGGCTCATCAGTATGGGCATTGTTAAGTTCGATACAGAAAATTTGTTGCCCAATCATATTGATAATCAGGGTGAATGCGATGAATGAAGAAATGTTGGGAAATGTTCACATCAACGTCGTATACAAAGAAACAACTGAAGAAGAGACCTTGTTAGATATCCACCTTTATAAACTTGGGAGTCTTCTAAATAAATCGGACTGTAGAAGAAATCTCTGTATCATTTAAAGCTTATTTAGAGTAATGTTCAAAACACTTTTGTTGCTTTTGGCCTAGATGCAGTAAGAATGTCTATGTGAAATAGGCTCATGTCTGAATATTATCATTTTAATGAAATCCATTATTGTGATTATTTTGAGCTAGTATTCTTTCATTCTTTACAAATAATTTTGTTTGATTCTTTCATTCTTTTGGATTTTCTTCCACATCATTCTTTCATTTATAATTATATTGTACAAATAATTATTCATAAATTCATACATTCTTTGTATATTCTTTTGTACCTACAATGGGTCCCAGATATCAATGACATGAGTGACGCTGCTACAGACCCAGAATTTCCTTTTGAGCGAGACATGTGTTTAAAGGGATCTCATTACTTTATTAAAATTTTTTTGGGTGCAGCCTGACCAATGGGCAACACTAGACTAAAATGTGATGATCTAAAAACTCTAGGGGCCTTATATGTCAAATTTTCGTTTTCATTGGCAATTGATTCAAAGGGTGTCGCATGACAGGCGGCACCAAACTTTAAAAAGGATAAATTCACCCTAAATCCCCCTTATTTATTATTTTTCTTTAACACCAAAAATAGATTGCCTTTGGAAATAATTTTATTTCTTTTTAGAAAATATTTATAATTTTATTATCAAATTGATTTATGTACACGGTATAAAATTATAATTATAAAAGCTTTAGAAAAATCTTATTATGTATAAATTATAATTATTAGTTAAATTTATAGTTTCAAATATAATGAGAGAAAAAGAAAACTACTATAAATATAGTTAATTGTAATGTCAAACATAATGTGAATTTTTTGTTTGAAAAATAAATAGAAGTTATTTTGAGTTGGAATCGACTTACTTTCAAAAATACTTTTTGGTAAAAAAAATTAGACTAATTGATAAGAGGCCAATTTATTATTGGTGTTAAAAGATAATAAAAATTAATAATAAATAGGAGGTTTAGGGTGCAATTTACCCTTTTAAAATTTGGAGCCGTCATACAGGCGGCACCCTTGAAGAGTTTTTCGACTGTCAATTAAAATGGAAAATTTCCATATAAGGTCCCTGAAATTTTTAGATCATCTCATTTTAGCCTGGTGTGGCCGATTGCTCAGGCTGCACCCGAATTTTTTTTAAATAAAGTGATGCTGTCGATTGGTTAGGCGGCACCGATATTTCACCGTTTCATTCGACTATTCTCATAAATATTAATCTCTTTATCCTATTTTGTATTTATTTATTTATTTTATATTATTAACGTAAAAAACCCTATATTGTGACTTGCGGAAACGTGGAATGAAAACCAATTAGGTTTTTTTTTTAAGTTTTTCTTGAATTAAAATGCAACCAATAAAAATAATTGATATTTTAATTTAATAAAAATAAAATTAATTAATATTTGAGTATTTAATTTTAAAAATTATCAAGATGTAATTACAACAATTAATTTTAAAAGTTATTAAAGATATTTATATATGTCAATTTTTTATAATTATTAATGACATACATATAAATTAATCAATTAATAGTGTGTCTCTCATAGATGATATTGACAGTAGCGGAGTCAGAAAATGTTTTTGAAAGACCGGAATTAATGTAAAAATATATAATTTAAATAATTTAATAGCTTTTATAATATTTAAAATATTAAATCAAAATTTTTTATCATTTTAAAGAAGAACAAAGTATAATTTTACTTTTATTAATTTAAAATTTTATAAATTATAAAAATTATATACGAAACCGGATACTGTCAGCCCCTATGACTATGTAAGCCTTGAAAACATCCTTCCTTATTGAATGTCTTTTTCTACTTTGGCAGTGGTGTGCTTTCTTTGATTCTAGCAGCTCCTTTTAAATAAAATTTCCAAAAATAATAGATATTATATGAGGAATAGTTGGTTGAAGAAAGAAACAACAAAAAAATAAAAAAATTGGCAAATGACCTTTCAAGAGCTGCATTTAATACATGGATACTTAATAATTCATTTATTTAAGGGTAAACTATAAAAATAGTCACTTTTGTTTACCTCAGATTACATTTTAGTCACTTATGCTTGAAACGTTACGGTTTAGTCACTTACATTTTCGTTTTGTTACGAAGCAGTCACTCTACCGTTAAGCTTTGTTACCTCCCTAACAGTGGTCCTACATGGTAGTCCAAATGAGTTTTAAATGCCAACTTGAATGTCCTACATGACAGTCCAAATTAAATTTATTTAATTACAAACTTATTTTCATCCCAGCAAATAGACATCCAAGTTGACATTTAAAACCCATTTGGATTGCCACGTAGGACTAACGTTAGGGAGGTAATGGAGTTTAACGGTAGAGTGACCACTTCGTAACAAAACGAAAACGTAAGTGACTAAGACATAACATTTCAAACATAAGTGACTAAAATGTAATCTGAGGCAAACAAAAATGACTATTTTTATAGTTTACCCTTTATTTAATAAATTATTTTAGGGACCGAACATATATCTTTTTCATTTCGTCGAAAATCAATTTTACAGTATAAACTCCTACGACCTCCCCTCCTATACCATGTAGTAATGATTCCTCTAACAATTTCTCAATTCAATAAAAGAAAAAAAGAAAAGAGGTGAATAAGGTCTTAAATAATGAGAGATATGTAAAAAGGAACTCCTTTTTTACTTTCTAGTTTATTTTCTATTTTAGTATTTTTTTTACATCTAAATTATATAGAATTTTTTATATAGATATAAATTTTAAAATGAATGATTAAAATAGGGAAATGCTGTTGAGCAAATAAAATATTTTATGATTGAAGTTATTGAATACTCAAGTAGTGTTACCTTATAAATCTCTCATGTCTTCTGAGAAACAAAATAACAAATTATATTTCTAATCTCATTCCAAAGCAGTCTTAATCATAAACTTTGTTCCCACTTTGTTTGTTTTCTTTCAAAAGTTAGACAGAAACTATGAACTTCTCCACTCTTCATAATTCACAAAACAAATCCCAGTCTACCATTATTAACTAAATCTATATTAACTAATCTCAATTTCCTAATCCAACACTGTTTTCTCTTTTTTCATTTCTTTAAAAACTGTTCCATTTTTTTACTATATTACTCCATTATATTGTGGTCAAGTGAAACAAAAGTAAAATGTAGTGTATTTTAAAAACAATATATATTTATTATAATTCGGGCCGGCCGGGCTGGGTCCAGGCCAAAAAAGTTTTGCTCAAGGCCCAGCCCATTTTCTAAATGGGCCCCGTTTTTTTATCCAAACTCATACTTCGGGCCTATATTTTTACCCGAACCCTCCCAGAACACCTCTAATTTGCACCAATTCATCCCATTTAATGCAAACATATTAAATATTTATATGTCCATAAAAGAGTATGGTTGGAAAGGCATTTCGACTACTAGAAAGAATGAAGGAGAAGAGGATTCTGGTTGTGTTGGATGATATTTGGGAAAAGTTAGATATTGAGGAAGTAGGGATTCCTTTGGGAGATGAACACAAGGGATGCAAGTTGCTGTTAACTTCTAGAGAGCTCAATGTTTTAGTAAATGGGATGGATGCTCAGAAAAATTTTCCCATTGGGTTTTTAAACGAAAAGGAAGCCTGGGACCTGTTCAAGAAGATGGCTGGAAATTGTGATGAAAGTTGCGATTTGAAGCCTATAGCTATGGAGATAGCCAAAAATGTGCAGGATTGCCAATAGCCATTGCGACAGTTGCAGGGGCTTTGAGAAACAAAAGGTTGTTTGAATGGAAGAATGCTTTACGAGAACTGGAGAGGCCTTCTTCAAGCAACTTCACGGGGATAACTGCGGCACATTCAGCTATAGAGTGGTGTTTTAATTATTTAGAAAGCGAGGAAGTTAAGCTGACTTTCTTGCATTGCAGTGTAATAGGCCATAATGGTCTCGTTGAGGACTTGGTAAGATATACTCCAGGTTTGGGTTTATTTGATGGTCTCAAAACTATGGAAGAAGCTAGAAATAAAGTATTGACGGTTGTGGCTAATCTCAAAGCGTCTGCCTTGTTGCTTGATAGTTATGATGATGAGCGCTTTGATATCCATGATGTTGTTTGGGATGCTGCTTTAGCTATTGGATTGAAGGACTATCGTATGATTGTTTTGAGAGATCATGTTCCAAAGGAGTGGTCCGATAAGGAGAAAATGAATAGGTGGAGTGTGATCAGCTTACGTTGTCCTCAGATTATAGCTAACCTTCCAAAGGAGATGGAGTGTTCAGGTCTTTCCTTCTTCCATATGGCCGGTGCAGTTAAAATTCCTCCTAAGTTTTTCAAACAAACCGAAGGCCTCAAAGTCTTAGATTTGTTCGGAATGCAGTTTCCATCCCTACCTGAATCAATTATTCACCTCACGGACCTTCACATGTTGTGTCTAAAAGAATGTGCAGTTGATGACATAACCATCCGTGGAGAGCTCAAGAATTTAGAAATCCTCGACCTTTCTAAGTCAGGTATCAAAGAACTACCTATGGAGATGGCACAATTGACTCAATTAAGGTTGTTAGATTTTAGTTGGTGTACAAAACTCGAAATCATCCCACCAAATGTCTTATCAAGTTTGTCTAAATTAGAAGAATTATATATGGGTGGAAGCTTTGTTGAATGGGAAAAGGAAGGAGTAGTTGAAACTGAGAGCAAAAATGCAAGCCTTGACGAATTAAACAATTTGCCTTGTCTAACTACTTTATTTGTTCATATTCTTGATGCTTAAATGATTCCAAAGCATCAATTCGTTGAGACATTGGACAAATACAATATTTGTGTAGGTGATTATAATAGGTTTGTATGGGTCCAAAATAATGAATTTTCAAGAACATTGAAGCTCAAGTTATGTACAAACATTTATTTGGAGAATAGGTTGAAAATGTTGCTGATAAAAACAGAAGACTTGCGCCTAGAGGGACTTGAAGGCATCAAAAATGTATTTGTGGAGTTAAATAATGAGAAAGATCTTCCACATTTAAAGCGACTTCATGTCAAAAATGGTATGCATGTCCAATATATCAAAATGGACAAAATTGAGTTTTCTGAATTATACTTCATCAAACTTAAAAATCTACCGTAACTCATTAGCTTTTGCTCTCAAGACGAAAGGTGTTCCATGAGTTCCAAATTACTACAACTTTTCAATAAACAGGTATTTGCTTGGCTTTATTCATATTTTCTTATACAATTTTTATTTATATGCCCATTGTTTCATAATACTTCTAATAATAAAAATAAATAATATTATGTAATAGTTTTCGGGGCTCAAAAATAAATTTCAAACTCAAAACATATGGAAATTTAATTTCTAATCCAAACTTATTGAAAGTCCAAAATCAATTCAATACTCAAAATTTAAACCCAACAATGTTTTTTTTTAAATTCTGAAAATGAAATTGGAACCCACAATTCGAACTGAAATTGTCTTTCAAATCGAAAATCATATTTCCAAATTTATGTTACTATCTTTCCCTTTCCCCTCCTTTTAGATTTTTAAGAGAAAAAAAGAATTGTGTGTAAATATGTGCAATTTGTTTTCCATCACTTGGAAAGCTTGTAATTGTGTTCCATTAACACCAAAATAATATGGCACAACCAGACATGTCATTTATTGGATTACGAATTTGAGGAGCTTGATCATCAAAGGATGCGGCAAGTTGGAGCATCTGTTATCACCCTCTCTTGCTAGAAGTCTGGTGCAGCTCCAATGCTTTAAGATAGAGGATTGCAAGTGCTTAAGGGACATAATACTTATAGAGGAAATTGAAGAAGAAAGGAAAGATGTGATTTGTTTCCCTCGATTAAACTCCCTGTGTAAAGATGGTCTTCCAAACCTCATCTTCTTCAGCTCAGGAAACCATAATATCGAGTTCCCATTGTTGGAAGAGCTATGGATTGAGCGTTGCCCCAATTTTATAGAATTCATTAGTCAGAGTAGCAATGAGTCTGGCATGCACGCTCTCTTCAGTGAGAAGGTGATTTATTTCATTACTCTTAGGCTCTTATATAATTCTGTTGATTTGTCCTTGTTATTTTGTCGGGCATTATATGAGCTAACTTTTGTACCGGCACGAATTATATGTAGGTTGCATTTCCTAGGTTGGAAAAGATGACAATCAACAAGTTGAGAAATGTGAAAATGATGTTTCATAATAACTTTGCACCAGGTTCTTTTCAAAATCTACGAGAAATAAGAGTTGAGGGATGTGGGAGTCTGAAAAATCTATTTCCAGTGTCAATAGCCAAAGATCTTCCACAACTTGAAGATTTATGCATCACTAATTGTGGAGTGGAGGAGATTGTATCGAAAGGGGAAGGAGTGGAGGAGCAGCCTGTGAGGTTTTAATTTCCGCTAGTGTCTTCCCTTGAGGTTACATCCCTAAAAGAGCTCCAATGTTTTTATGAAGCGCAACATACAATAGTCTGGCCCATGTTGAAAAATTTGAAAACAGATTGTTCTGCTTTGCTAAAGATAGTGGCTTCGGAACATCTTAGATTAATCCAAGGAAATGAGCAGCCAGTTTTGTTGGTTGAAGAGGTATGTATGTCATTACAACTATATTTCTTTTCATGATTTAAGCCACCGTCACATCCATCTCTTGTTGATATATATATTATTTGAAACGGTGGTTGCTTATCCATTTTAATTTTAATTTTTTATGCACTTCTTTCAGCTTATTTTTATCATTTTTTATTTCTAAGGTATTGTGTTTCTTAAAACAAAATATTCATCTATTTTGGATTGGTTTGATTTAATATTGATTTTGTTGAGATTTAATCATCGATATCAAACACCAAAATTGTAGATCTTATGTTCTTTTTAAGCATATAGATCAACATTGTGCCTAACTTGTTTATGTTTAATTGGTTTCAAGGTCATTCCCAATTTAGAGGAACTTGAGTTATTAAATTTTGGTGATATGGACCAGTTTCCACCAGCCTTGGCAAACTCGACAGCATGCAGGCCATGAAGACCAAGTCATGCAGGAGCTGCTGATGCGAGCTTATTTTGTTTATTTTGTAATTCCTAGTCAATGAAATGTAATCTTAGTTCATTTCTAACTAAGTTAGATTGTTGACTGATGTAATTAGCTTATGTATGAGCTGTAAACACAACTTTGTGTAAGTTTACAAGCCAAAATTTCAAGTTTCCATGTCATTAGTGGAGGTAGGTGATGTTTAGGTAATTACTTACTGTTTTTGACAAGCTTAGTGCCTGTTTTATGTATTGGCATTGTGCCATTATGCATTTTATGAATGAAGTTCAGTTTGTTCATCAATTTCTCTATTCATTTTTCTTAGCTTTTCTTCCTTTCTCTTGCTCGAATTCTCTTGTTTGCTCAGCAAGTCTCGAGACTTGCTTAACAAGTTTGCACTGAATCTGTTAGTTTCAGTTACAGCACCAACAATTGGTATCTAGAGCCTATTTTCTTAAGGGACCTGTTACACAAATCCATGGCTTCATCAAGCTTTTCACCAGCTGCACCTCAAGTCTTCAATGGAGAAGGCTATCACATATGGGTGGTCAAAATGAAGACCTACCTGCAGGCTTTCGATCTGTGGGAAGTGGTCAACTCTGATGTTGAACCAGAGCCACTTAGAGCTAATCCAACAGTGGCTCAGATCAGGCAGCATGCTGATGAAAGGACCAAGAGGCACAAGACTATGTCTTGCATCCAGAACTCAGTGTCTGATGTGATTTTCACAAGGATTATGGCCTGTGAATCACCAAAACAGGCCTGGGACAAGTTGCAGGAAGAGTTTCAAGGGAGAGAGAGGACAAGGCAGCAACAGTTGTTAAACTTGATGAGAGATTTCGAGAATTTAAAGATGAAGGAAGAAGAAACTGTCAAGCAATATTCTGACAGGATTATGGCTGTGGCTAACAGCATCAGGCTCCTTGGAGAGCAGTTCAATGAAGCTAGGATAGTGGAGAAGGTTATAGCAACTCTGCCTGAGAGGTATGAGGCAAAAATCTCATCTCTCGAGGACTCAAGGGACCTGTCCACCATCTCCCTGACAGAGTTGATCAATGCTCTATATGCTCAAGAGCAGAGGAGAGCGAGAAGACCGGAGGAGCACCAAGAAGGTGCCTTTCAGGCAAGAACAAATACTACCTACAAAGGCAAGAAGGCCTGGAGAGACAAGCCAAAGAATGATGCTGCAAGGAAAGAAGGTCAGACTTGCAAGCACTGCAGAAAGGCTGGTTATTCAGAAGAAAAATGCTGGTTCAATCCAGATGCTGTGTGTCAGCATTGTAAGAAGAAGGGTCATGTTGAGAGAGTCTGTAAGAGCAAGGCCAAATCAAGGCACAATCAGTTTCAACAGATGAAAGCTGAGGCTCGAGTAGCTAAGGAGGACAGTGACCAAGAGGAGCAAGTTTTTGCTGTGTCATGCTCAGCTGCTCAGGAAAGGTCCTCATCTGGTTGGCTCCTAGACAGTGGATGCACCAACCACATGACACCTGATGCTGCAATCTTCAAGTCTTTAGACAGAAGCTGCAGAACTAAGGTCAAGATAGGAAATGGTCATTTTATTCAAGCTGAAGGCAAGGGTGATGTGCTAATATGCACCCTTACAGGTACCAAAGTGATTTCAAATGTGCTGTTGGTGCCTGAAATTGACAGAAACCTGCTCAGCATAGCTCAGTTGCTGGAAAAAGGTTATTCAGTTGTGTTTAAAGACCACCAGTGCCAAATCAGTGATCCAAGTGGATCCAAACTGATGGCAGTCCCCATGGCTGATAAGAGCTTTGTGGTTGACTGGACAAAGAAGTCAGACATTGCCTACACAGCCACTTCAGATGAATCCAAGCTGTGGCATCAAAGACTGGGACATGCCAACTTCATATCGATGGCCCGAATGATCAGAGAAGACCTGGCTGAAAACTTCATCAACTCAGTGGACCATGATGATGTATGTGAAGTATGTCAGCTAGGAAAGCAGGCCAGACTCCCATTTCCCTCGAATCAAGCCTAGAGAGCCTCTGAAAAACTCCAACTGGTGCATACTGATGTGTGTGGCCCTATGAAGACTAAGTCATTAAGTGGAAACAGGTATTTCATACTGTTCATTGATGATTTCTCGAGATATTGCTGGATTTACTTCTTAAAACAGAAATCAGAGGTGGCCACTGTGTTTTGGAAGTTCAAAACTGCTGCTGAGACTGAAACAGGCTGCAAGGTAAAGTCCATAAGGTCTGATAATGGGACTGAGTACACCTCAGCTCAGTTCCAAGCCTTCTGTGATAAGGCAGGCATCAAACATCAACTTACCAACACATATACACCTCAGCAGAATGGGGTAAGTGAAAGGAAGAATAGGAGTTTGATGGATATGGCCAGGTGCTTGATGATTCAGAAGAATCTGCCTAAAGCACTATGGGCAGAAGCAGTTAACACTGCAACATACATTCAAAATAGACTTCCAACCAAGGCTTTGGATCAAAAGACCCCATTCGAGGCCTGGTTTAGCTTCAAGCCATCACTGGCTCATCTGAAGGTCTTTGGATGCATCTGTTATGCACATGTACCTGCTGTTAAAAGGGACAAATTGTCTGAAAGGGCTCGACCTGGTGTTTTGGTGGGCTATAGCACTGTTAAGAAGGGCTATAGGATTTTAGATCCTTCAACAAACAAAGTGTCAGTAAGCAGGGATGTGGTATTTGATGAGAGGTCATGTTGGAACTGGGAAAGACATGAACCTGAAGAAGTTTCTGAAGAACTTGCAACAGACCAAGCTGAGCCAGACCAAAATGTCCCTGAAATGGATATTGATGATGAACCAGTCAGAGGAACAAGGCCATTGGCTGAAATTTATGAAAGGGCTCATGTAGCCATAGCTGAACCAAACAACTTTGAAGAGGCTGAGGCTCAGCAAGGGTGGAAGCAGGCAATGGCTGAGGAGATCAGCATGATTGAGAAGAACCAGACCTGGGAATTGGTTGAAAGGCCAGCCAAAAGGAAGGTGATTGGGGTGAAATGGGTGTACAAAGCCAAGCAGAATGCTGATGGTACCTTGAACAAGCTGAAAGCAAGGCTAGTTGTCAAGGGGTTCAGTCAGAGGTATGGCTTGGACTACCTGGAGACCTTTGCACCAGTGGCCAGGCTCGACACCATCAGACTGCTGATTGCCTTAGCAGCACAGCTCGAATGGAAGATCCATCAACTTGATGTGAAATCAGCCTTTCTGAATGGTTTCTTAGATGAAGACATCTATGTTGAACAACCACAAGGGTTTGAAATAGCTGGCAGAGAGCATATGGTCTACAAACTGAAGAAGGCCCTATATGGATTAAAACAGGCTCCAAGGGCTTGGTATAGCAGAATCGATGGCTACTTGACTGATCTGGGATTCGATCGAAGCAAGAGTGAGCCAACAATGTATGTCAAGAAACAAGGGACACAAATACAACTCAGTGTGTCCCTGTATGTTGATGATCTTCTGGTGACAGGAGGAGATCGAGTAGTGCTGGCTGATTTCAAGACCAATATGCAGGAAGTGTTTGAAATGTCTGATCTTGGGGAGATGTCATACTTTCTTGGAATGGAAGTGTCTCAAGTACAGAATGAGATATTTCTAAGCCAGAGAAGCTTTGCCACAAAGATTCTGACCAAGTTCTCTATGCAAAACAGCAAGGCAACTAAAACACCTGTTGCTGTTGGAGAAAAACTATCGAGCCAAGGTGATTTTAAGAAAGTTTGTGAAACAACCTACAGGAGTCTAGTTGGTTGCTTGCTATACTTGACTGCCACTAGACCAGACATCATGTATGCTGTAGGATTACTCTCAAGGTTCTTGCATTGCTGCAATGAGAAGCATTTCCAAGCTGCAAAAAGAGTGCTGAGATATGTCAAAGGCACTTTAAACTATGGTTTGAAGTACAACAAAGAAGGAAATCTGAAGCTGGTTGGCTACACTAATAGTGACTGGGCTGGCTCGATAGATGACATTAAAAACACCTCAGGGTATGCTTTTAACCTTGGTTCAGCCATGTTTTGCTGGAGCTCAAAGAAGCAAAGTCTAGTAGCTCAATCTACTGCTGAAGCAGAGTATGTGGCAACAGCAAGTGCTGTCAACCAAGCCATATGGCTAAGGAAAATATTGGCTGACTTGAATGTGCATCAAGAGGAAGCTACTGAGATCTTCTGTAACAACCAATCTGCAGTAGCAATTGCTAAAAATCTAGTGTTCCATGGAAGAACAAAACATTTCAGCATCAAGTTGCATGTTGTTCGAGAAATGGAGCAAGCTCAGGAAGTAAAGCTGATCCACTGTAATTCAGAGGATCAACTTGCAGACATTTTAACCAAAGCCCTTAGTGTCACAAGGTTCGAATTTCTAAGAAAGAAGCTAGGTGTTTGCTCTATGCAAACCAAGGAGGAGTGATGAAGTTGGTTCAGCATGCAGCAAACTCGACAGCATGCAGGCCATGAAGACCAAGTCATGCAGGAGCTGCTGATGCAAGCTTATTTTGTTTATTTTGTAATTCCTAGTCAATGAAATGTAATCTTAGTTCATTTCTAACTAATTTAGATTGTTGACTGATGTAATTAGCTTATGTATGAGCTGTAAACACAACTTTGTGTAAGTTTACAAGCCAAAATTTCAAGTTTCCATGTCATTAGTGGAGGTAGGTGATGTTTAGGTAATTACTTACTGTTTTTGACAAGCTTCGTGCCTGTTTTATGTATTGGCATTGTGCCATTATGCATTTTATGAATGAAGTTCAGTTTGTTCATCAATTTCTCTATTCATTTTTCTTATCTTTTCTTCCTTTCTCTTGCTCGAATTCTCTTGTTTGCTCAGCAAGTCTCGAGACTTGCTTAACAAGTTTGCACTGAATCTGTTAGTTTCAGTTACAGCACCAACAGTTTTTGAAGTGCGTGGTGGTGGTGGCTCTCGATCTTCTATATTTCCTTTCGTTCGAAGATTTTACAATTTGGATAGTTTTAGGCTTCGTTCGAAGATTTTACAGTTTGGATAGTTTTAGGCTTCGTGATTTTGATTTCAAATATGTAGTCCCTTGTAAAGGACACGTTGGGACTCTCACACCAATTAGAAATCTGATATTGAATCGTGCCATAAATCTTAAACATATATGGAGGAAAGATTCGGAGTTTGACTATATTCTTTCTAATCTTCAAACACTCAAAGTTCATAATTGTGATGATTGGATAAATATTACAGTCTCCTCATCTTTACAAAATCTCACGACTTTGAATGTGTTATTTTGTCTTTTTTTTTAGGATGAATTCTATGAGGGAGACTATTTGAACATCTCTGACACATTTCCCAAGTCAATAGAAATATGGATTAGAAACCCTCAAGAAATTTTGGGATTCAAAAACCTTGTTTCGTTGCATTTTTATAAATGTAGTAGCTTGAAGTACATATTTACTTCGTCTATGCTTTTGAGCCTCAATCAACTACAAGTGATAAAAGTAAAAGAATGCAGTTCAATGGAACAAGTGGTTAGGGAGGAAGCAATGACAGATAAATTCACATTTCTTGCACTCTTCTCCATAAGAATTGAGTTGTGTTCCAACTTGACAAATTTCTATTTGGGAAGTCAAGCTCTTGAATTTCCACAGCTGAGAAATATCACGATAGCTGAGCGTCCAAAAATGACTACATTTTCTTTCTCAGTTTCAAGAGGAAGTGGTGATGCAAGTGAAAACGTGGTTGGCGAGGGGGGCGCCTATGATAACCCTGCAATATTTTTCAGCAATAAGGTAAGTTTAGTATTCAATATTTATCTGCACAACTTATTTCACATTTTCCTTTTATTTGATTAATTTATATGAGTGTGTCTGGTCTATATATATATTAGTATTAATGTCACGTGATACGTGTTGTAAAAAATTAATATAATAAAATCCATAAAAATATTAATAAATAAGATAATGTTTTTTAATTTGAAGTTTAAAGTATAAATAAATATATAAAATAAGAATAAAGGAAAAACTTAAAAGTGAAATACTAATAAACAATAAGAATTTAAGAGAAGTTTTAAAGTTAAATACTAATGGACAATAAATAATAAAATAATAATAGAAAATAAAATAAAAAACTAATCTTCATATATTTTAATTTGAAGAATATTTGATGTACTAGCGGTACACAAGCTTCATGTATCATCGGTGAATAAGAACATACAATTATCATTAAATACCACAAAAATATAGTAAAGGGTTTATAAATAAATACTAATAAATTTATCTAAACATAATTAAATAAAAATTAATTGTAATTAAATATCAAAACCCTAAATCCTAAACTTGAAATTCTAAGCCCTTAAACATAAGATCTTAAATCCGAAAGTTATTAATATTTATTTATAATAGCTACGACTAAGGTTAAATAAATTTTTCATCTTTTTTTGCTTTTGAACTTACATTTTTATCAAATCACCTCAAAATGAAAGAGAAAGTTTATATTTGTTAACTTCACTTACGTGACAATCCATGTGTATGCAAAGTTAGCAATTAATTAATTTTTAAAATATTGTATATATTTTTAAATATTTTTATAAAATTTTCAAAATAAAATAAAAATTAATTGTTGACATGTCATCTACAGCCAATCCAGTGTATATAACATCAGCAAAGTTAACAAATGTCAATTTTTTTTCTCTACTTTGAATGATTTGACAAATAACACAAGTTCAAAGGATAAAAGAAATAAAAATAAAAATAGAGAGCTAAAATGAAAATTTTTTTTATAAAGTTGGGGGTTAAATAAATTATCTATGCCTAAGTCTTTTTTAAGGTAACTCATTAAATAACTTAAGTAATTAATGTAAATCATTAATGGAAACTACATAAATATGTGAGTCCAACTTAGTTAGAAACAAGCATATTCCCCTATTCAATCGCATCAATAATAATCATTCAACAATCATTATAGTATATATGAAAGCTCCAAGTTGTATAGAAAAAGGCTTCTTTCTTTAAAAAAAAATTTGCTTTAGGTTAGATTTATGCTGCTGAACATTTCATCTAAACAAAAAAGGTCCACGTCTGCTAGCTATATTTATCAGTTTATAAATCTTCATACTCATCTACTCTTTTTGATTGTGTTTATAAGTAAAGAAGGAAGAGTTATGATGTTATCTTATAATGAAATTTATGTCAACAGGTTGTCATTCCTCCTTTGCAGCATCTGGAATTGTCCGTCGTTAACATTCATGAGATATGGCACCACCCATCCTCCCCATCTGTCGGATGTCTAAATTCCTTGCAAGTGAAGAGGTGTCACAATTTGAAATACCTGTTCCCGTCTTTCTTGGTAAAAGATCTTGTGCAACTCCGACGCCTTGAAATTTTGGACTGTAATATGATGGAACAAGTAATATTCACGGATGGATTGGTTGAAGAACATCAAGGGAGGAATCAGATGTTTTTCTCTGAACTAGAATTGCTGTGGCTAAAAGAACTTCCCAAACTCACAAGTTTATGCTTTGAGAATTGCTTTGAATTCCAATGTTTGACAGATTTAGAACTAACAAATTGTCCATTGCTAAAAACATTCATCACTAAATGTGTATCTGAAGATGAACCTAAAATTGGCCAACATGTACAAGCGAGTAACTTGGAGGTTCATAACTCATCTCTCCTCAATGAAAAGGTCATTTCTTTATGGGTTCTCCTTTTAATTTGTGTTGCTTCCATTGCTCTTATTCATTTGAAGCTCTTTCTTTTCCATGCATATTTCAGTTATTAACCTAATGAAATGATTTAGCAGGTTGTTTTCCCTAGTTTGGAGAATGATGAAGTTGGTTCAGCATGCAGCAAACTCGACAGCATGCAGGCCATGAAGACCAAGTCATGCAGGAGCTGCTGATGCAAGCTTATTTTGTTTATTTTGTAATTCCTAGTCAATGAAATGTAATCTTAGTTCATTTCTAACTAAGTTAGATTGTTGACTGATGTAATTAGCTTATGTATGAGCTGTAAACACAACTTTGTGTAAGTTTACAAGCCAAAATTTCAAGTTTCCATTTCATTAGTGGAGGTAGGTGATGTTTAGGTAATTACTTACTGTTTTTGACAAGCTTCGTGCCTGTTTTATGTATTGGCATTGTGCCATTATGCATTTTATGAATGAAGTTCAGTTTGTTCATCAATTTCTCTATTCATTTTTCTTAGCTTTTCTTCCTTTCTCTTGCTCGAATTCTCTTGTTTGCTCAGCAAGTCTCGAGACTTGCTTAACAAGTTTGCACTGAATCTGTTAGTTTCAATTACAGCACCAACAATTGGTATCTAGAGCCTATTTTCTTAAGGGACCTGTTACACAAATCCATGGCTTCATCAAGCTTTTCACCAGCTGCACCTCAAGTCTTCAATGGAGAAGGCTATCACATATGGGTGGTCAAAATGAAGACCTACCTGCAGGCTTTCGATCTGTGGGAGGTGGTCAACTCTGATGTTGAACCAGAGCCACTTAGAGCTAATCCAACAGTGGCTCAGATCAGGCAGCATGCTGATGAAAGGACCAAGAGGCACAAGACTATGTCTTGCATCCAAAACTTAGTGTCTAATGTGATTTTCACAAGGATTATGGCCTGTGAATCACCAAAACAGGCCTGGGACAAGTTGCAGGAAGAGTTTCAAAGGAGAGAGAGGACAAGGCAGCAACAGTTGTTAAACTTGATGAGAGATTTCGAGAATTTGAAGATGAAGGAAGAAGAAACTGTCAAGCAATATTCTGACAGGATTATGGCTGTGGCTAACAGCATCAGGCTCCTTGGAGAGCAGTTCAATGAAGCTAGGATAGTGGAAAAGGTTATAGCAACTCTGCCTGAGAGGTATGAGGCAAAAATCTCATCTCTCGAGGACTCAAGGGACCTGTCCACCATCTCCCTGACAGAGTTGATCAATGCTCTATATGCTCAAGAGCAGAGGAGAGCGAGAAGACCGGAGGAGCACCAAGAAGGTGCCTTTCAGGCAAGAACAAATACTGCCTACAAAGGCAAGAAGGCCTGGAGAGACAAGCCAAAGAATGATGCTACAAAGAAAGAAGGTCAGACTTGCAAGCACTGCAGAAAGGCTGGTCATTCAGAAGAAAAATGCTGGTTCAATCCAGATGCTGTGTGTCAGCATTGTAAGAAGAAGGGTCATGTTGAGAGAGTCTGTAAGAGCAAGGCCAAATCAAGGCACAATCAGTTTCAACAGATGAAAGCTGAGGCTCGAGTAGCTAAGGAGGACAGTGACCAAGAGGAGCAAGTTTTTGCTGTGTCATGCTCAGCTGCTCAGGAAAGGTCCTCATCTGGTTGGCTCCTAGACAGTGGATGCACCAACCACATGACACCTGATGCTGCAATCTTCAAGTCTTTAGACAGAAGCTGCAGAACTAAGGTCAAGATAGGAAATGGTCATTTTATTCAAGCTGAAGGCAAGGGTGATGTGCTAATATGCACCCTTACAGGTACCAAAGTGATTTCAAATGTGCTGTTGGTGCCTGAAATTGACAGAAACCTGCTCAGCATAGCTCAGTTGCTGGAAAAAGGTTATTCAGTTGTGTTTAAAGACCACCAGTGCCAAATCAGTGATCCAAGTGGATCCAAACTGATGGCAGTCCCCATGGCTGATAAGAGCTTTGTGGTTGACTGGACAAAGAAGTCAGACATTGCCTACACAGCCACTTCAGATGAATCCAAGCTGTGGCATCAAAGACTGGGACATGCCAACTTCATATCGATGGCCCGAATGATCAGAGAAGACCTGGCTGAAAACTTCATCAACTCAGTGGACCATGATGATGTATGTGAAGTATGTCAGCTAGGAAAGCAGGCCAGACTCCCATTTCCCTCGAATCAAGCCTGGAGAGCCTCTGAAAAATTCCAACTGGTGGATACTGATGTGTGTGGCCCTATGAAGACTAAGTCATTAAGTGGAAACAGGTATTTCATACTGTTCATTGATGATTTCTCGAGATATTGCTGGATTTACTTCTTAAAACAGAAATCAGAGGTGGCCACTGTGTTTTGGAAGTTCAAAACTGCTGCTGAGACTGAAACAGGCTGCAAGGTAAAGTCCATAAGGTCTGATAATGGGACTGAGTACACCTCAGCTCAGTTCCAAGCCTTCTGTGATAAGGCAAGCATCAAACATCAACTTACCAACACATATACACCTCAGCAGAATGGGGTAAGTGAAAGGAAGAATAGGAGTTTGATGGATATGGCCAGGTGCTTGATGATTCAGAAGAATCTGCCTAAAGCACTATGGGCAGAAGCAGTTAACACTGCAACATACATTCAAAATAGACTTCCAACCAAGGCTTTGGATCAAAAGACCCCATTCGAGGCCTGGTTTAGCTTCAAGCCATCACTGGCTCGTCTGAAGGTCTTTGGATGCATCTGTTATGCACATGTACCTGCTGTTAAAAGGGACAAATTGTCTGAAAGGGCTCGACCTGGTGTTTTGGTGGGTTATAGCACTGTTAAGAAGGGCTATAGGATTTTAGATCCTTCAACAAACAAAGTGTCAGTAAGCAGGGATGTGGTATTTGATGAGAGGTCATGTTGGAACTGGGAAAGACATGAACCTGAAAAAGTTTCTGAAGAACTTGCAACAGACCAAGCTGAGCCAGACCAAAATGTCCCTGAAATGGATATTGATGATGAACCAGTCAGAGGAACAAGGCCATTGGCTGAAATTTATGAAAGGGCTCATGTAGCCATAGCTGAACCAAACAACTTTGAAGAGGCTGAGGCTCAGCAAGGGTGGAAGCAGGCAATGGCTGAGGAGATCAGCATGATTGAGAAGAACCAGACCTGGGAATTGGTTGAAAGGCCAGCCAAAAGGAAGGTGATTAGGGTGAAATGGGTGTACAAAGCCAAGCAGAATGCTGATGGTACCTTGAACAAGCTGAAAGCAAGGCTAGTTGTCAAGGGGTTCAGTCAGAGGTATGGCTTGGACTACCTGGAGACCTTTGCACCAGTGGCCAGGCTCGACACCATCAGACTGCTGATTGCCTTAGCAGCACAGCTCGAATGGAAGATCCATCAACTTGATGTGAAATCAGCCTTTCTGAATGGTTTCTTAGATGAAGACATCTATGTTGAACAACCACAAGGGTTTGAAATAGCTGGCAGAGAGCATATGGTCTACAAACTGAAGAAGGCCCTATATGGATTAAAACAGGCTCCAAGGGCTTGGTATAGCAGAATCGATGGCTACTTGACTGATCTAGGATTCGATCGAAGCAAGAGTGAGCCAACAATGTATGTCAAGAAACAAGGGACACAAATACAACTCATTGTGTCCCTGTATGTTGATGATCTTCTGGTGACAGGAGGAGATCGAGTAGTGCTGGCTGATTTCAAGACCAAGATGCAGGAAGTGTTTGAAATGTCTGATCTTGGGGAGATGTCATACTTTCTTGGAATGGAAGTGTCTCAAGTACAGAATGAGATATTTCTAAGCCAGAGAAGCTTTGCCACAAAGATTCTGACCAAGTTCTCCATGCAAAACAGCAAGGCAACTAAAACACCTGTTGCTGTTGGAGAAAAACTATCGAGCCAAGGTGATTTTAAGAAAGTTTGTGAAACAACCTACAGGAGTCTAGTTGGTTGCTTGCTATACTTGACTGCCACTAGACCAGACATCATGTATGCTGTAGGATTACTCTCAAGGTTCTTGCATTGTTGCAATGAGAAGCATTTCCAAGCTGCAAAAAGAGTGCTGAGATATGTCAAAGGCACTTTAAACTATGGTTTGAAGTACAGCAAAGAAGGAAATCTGAAGCTGGTTGGCTACACTGATAGTGACTGGGCTGGCTCGATAGATGACGTGAAAAGCACCTCAGGGTATGCTTTTAACCTTGGTTCAGCCATGTTTTGCTGGAGCCCAAAGAAGCAAAGTCTAGTAGCTCAATCTACTGCTGAAGCAGAGTATGTGGCAACAGCAAGTGCTGTCAACCAAGCCATATGGCTAAGGAAAATATTGGCTGACTTGAATGTGCATCAAGAGGAAGCTACTGAGATCTTCTGTGACAACCAATCTGCAGTAGCAATTGCTAAAAATCCAGTGTTCCATGGAAAAACAAAACATTTCAGCATCAAGTTGCATGTTGTTCGAGAAATGGAGCAAGCTCAGGAAGTAAAGCTGATCCACTGTAATTCAGAGGATCAACTTGCAGACATTTTAACCAAAGCCCTTAGTGTCACAAGGTTCGAATGTCTAAGAAAGAAGCTAGGTGTTTGCTCCATGCAAACCAAGGAGGAGTGATGAATTTGGTTCAGCATGCAGCAAACTCGACAGCATGCAGGCCATGAAGACCAAGTCATGCAGGAGCTGCTGATGCAAGCTTATTTTGTTTATTTTGTAATTCCTAGTCAATGAAATGTAATCTTAGTTCATTTCTAACTAAGTTAGATTGTTGACTGATGTAATTAGCTTATGTATGAGCTGTAAACACAACTTTGTGTAAGTTTACAAGCCAAAATTTCAAGTTTCCATGTCATTAGTGGAGGTAGGTGATGTTTAGGTAATTACTTACTGTTTTTGACAAGCTTAGTGCCTGTTTTATGTATTGGCATTGTGCCATTATGCATTTTATGAATGAAGTTCAGTTTGTTCATCAATTTCTCTATTCATTTTTCTTAGCTTTTCTTCCTTTCTCTTGCTCGAATTCTCTTGTTTGCTCAGCAAGTCTCGAGACTTGCTTAACAAGTTTGCACTGAATCTGTTAGTTTCAGTTACAGCACCAACAGAGAAGTTGCGGATTCAGAATTGTGATTCGTTAGAACAAATTATTGAGCTGCAAGGAGTCATTGCTGATGAGTCACAGTCAACATCAGCTGCTCAATCTATTATGGCTGAAACAGAGACGACCAAGTTTGTATTTCCCAAACTAATAAACCTCGGATTGGATAAGGTGCCGAGATTGAAAAGTTTCTACTCTAGGATGCATACCACCCAGTGGCCTTTATTGAAACAAATGGACATTATTGAATGCCCCAAAGTACAGATATTTACTCCACAATGTCCTGAGAGTCAGGTTGGAATCTCAAACCAACAACCCTTGTTTTGCGTTAGCGAGGTGAGCTCACTAACAGTTTCATACTCCATGTTCATTACTTGAGATTACCTATAAAATGCCTTTTGAAATAACTAATATTCTCACCTTCCTTTTAAATTTATGAGAAAGAAAATGGAAATTATATTCATTCTGTAGTCTAGTTCTTACTAATTGAAAACTCTTTGATTAATGTTTAATATATTCGTTGCCATCCAGGACACTTTCCCTGTATTAGAAGAACTAACACTGAAGACGAATGATATGGTGAAGGGGATATGTGATGGACAACTCTCATTGCACTGTTTCCAAAACCTTAAGCATCTTAACCTCCAGTTCTTTACTGAGACATCCACTACTCTTCCGTATTCCTTCATTCGGTCTCTACCAATGCTTCATAAGCTTGTTATAGACAATGCTTCCATTTGTCAAATAGTACAATCTGAAGGACTCAGCGACCAGGAAAGGCATACATCAGCATTCTATCAGCTAAAGGAATTAAGTTTGTCTCATCTTCCAGAGTTGACGTTAAAGACTTTTGAACCATCTTTGCTGTCTTTCAATAATCTAACAACACTGGAAGTTTCAAGATGCCATGGGTTCATCAATTTAATCGCATGCTCAACAGCTAAGTGCCTGACGCTACTGGAAAGATTGAGCATAGATGATTGTGAGATGATAGAGGAAATTATAGCGTGTGAGGCTGAAGAAATACAAGGCGGCATTGTATTTCCCAAACTGAAGTATTTGCAACTAAGCTGTCTGCCACGTCTAGCAAGCTTTTCCTTGGCCCATCACTCGTTGGAATTCCCAGTCTTGCTAATGGTGAAGGTGACAAAGTGTCCCAAAATGAGGAATTTCTTCCAAGGAGATTTAAGCACACCAAGGCTGGAACAAATGCACTTAACAAGAGATGAGGAAGGTGAACTACAGTGGGAAGGCGACCTTAACACTACCATAAAACATATGTTCGATGAAATGGTACAAATCATTTAAAGGATTTAAATTCATGTGTTTTTACATACATACATAGTTAACTAAATAATTCTTGGTTTGTTATGATCATGCACAGAATGTGCAAAATTCTGAGGTGACTGAGGTTACTGATCGGTTGCCCAAGCTGGAATAAGGAAATATGTTTGGGTGCTTATGCGAAAAGCTCAATTTCGTTTCAAACCAAAACGAATGGTAATTGACCCTTCTATTTTCATCATGGCTTAACTAAAGATTTATAAAGTGACCATAGAGACGCCCTTTTCATTGTAGGTTGAGTTGCTCTACTGAAGCACATGGCTGCATCTGTTGGTAGAACGTGAAAGGTTATTTCAGTTTTTGTAAAACTACTATTTGAACTGTTCCATTTCGCATTATAACCTCACAATTGTATTTCAAGTGCATCATGCATGGCATTGGGAACTACAAACATGTAAACTTTTACTAGTAAGCAAAATAAATAAAAAAATCATAAATTAGAGTATGAAAGTAAACATATTAAAGCATACTTTTTGGTTTCAGAATTTAAATGATTTGAGTTAATTTGAAGCCATAAAAAAAGATAAATTCAATTATAAATTCTGATATTTGAAAATTTTACAATAATAATAAATAAATGCTTAATGAAATAATTAAGATTATAAGGCAACAAGCTTAATTAAGAGGGGTATTTGTAAATATTAGTAAAATTTACGGTAAATATTATATGAAATAAGCAAATTTATGTTATTAATTAACCAAATAGTTGTTTTTGGGTAAAAAAATGTAGTAATATGTTACAATTTTTAGGGTGTTAAATTAATATGATTTGTCTTGATTAAATGTATTAAATTTAATGTAACTATTTTGAATTTTATTTCGGGAATTGAATTGATCCGCAAATCAATATATTAAAAAAATAATATTTTAAATTTGGGAAGGTTTACTAGTAATAATGCTATCTATCTATTGATAAAAATATATTATAATCAAAATAATATTTTCATGGTAAGCTTAGCTATCCTTTACCGTCAACATCCTTTATGGGTTGCTTAGAGTATTATATATAGATGAAGCTTTAGTTCAACACTGATCTTAATTTAATATTTTGATTTTACATATTGACAGATTAAAATTCTTTTTGAAGTTTTATAAGTCAGAAATTTTTTTATTTTGAATAGTCAACTTACATTTTAATTCATTTAGGGTGAGTTTGGATGGGCGGTGTATTTACCTGCGGTTAGTGTAAAAACAACGGTGGCAGTGAGATTAGATACTGTAGTGATACTGTAGCGTGAGACAAAAAGTATGCTAAACACACCACACCGCACCCAATCGCCCATCCAAACCTACTCTTAGTATGTTTAATCACTTTAGGTACAAATATATTTCGTGTACCAATCTAATCATGCACTATAATAGCTAATTTTAATTATAACTTGATGGTTGGTGGTTGTTGTTGGATTTGGTGAACTCTCAAGTGCTCGAGTCTGTTGATCTAAAGGTTGTGGCCTTTCATCTTTAATTTCAGGGTCAGCAAAGGTTTGAGAAGGTTGCTAGTCATCCTAATTCCAAGTGTTCTCCCCATCAAAAATTACGTCTTGGGTAATCACAATTTCTTCGTTAAAGGATTAAACAGTTTATATGCTTTAGATGTTTCACTTGCACCTAGAAAGACACACTTTTCTCCCTTGTTATCAAGCTTCTTTCTCTTTGCATCTGGAATACGTGCATAAGCAATGTAACCAAAAATTTTGAAGTGATCTACCGTTGGTGGTCTCCTTCGACACCAAGCTTCTTCAGGTGTCATGTTTTGAACAACAAAAGTTGGGCTTCTGTTCAAAACATGGATGCTCCAATTTACTACTTCTAGCCAAAATCGTTTTGGGACCCTTCCACCAGCAAGCATGCTCCTCACCATATTAAGTATGGTTATGTTTTTCCTCTTTGATACGCCATTTTGTTGGGGGGTATATGCAGTAGTAAGCTCTTTTCGAATGCCATGACTCTCACGAAATGCTTCAAATTCCTTGGAGCAATATTCTCCTCCACATTAAGTGCAAAGAGCTTGAATGGTTTTCCCGATTTCATTCTCAACAAATGCCTTGAAGCTAGTAAATGCACTAAATGCTTCTAATTTCTCCTGTAAGAACTAAACTCATGTTTTCCGAGAATAATCATGAATGAAAGTAAGGAAATATTTTTTACCTCCATTAGATGATGGTTTTATTGGCCCTTAGATATTTGAATGAACCAATTCCAGCCACGTTTTGCTCTCAAAGACTTTCCTTTGGGAAATTGTTCACGATTTTGTTTGCTAACAACACAATCTTCACACACCTAGGAAAGAATGACAATCTGAGGAAGGTCGCTGACCATTTCTTTCTGTCTAAGAGTCTTCAAACCCCCAAAATTAAGATGACCATAGTGAAAATGCCAAAACCACGAGTCAACCTTCACTTTAGCCATCAAGCAAGGTTTTAAAATATCTTTGCTTCTTCCCAAAGGTCTCAAAGCATGTTTTGGAGTTTGAGTCTGATTTAATGGTTGCGTTATGTGGCTTGGCCGTAGTTTATTGCACCTTTGTACTTCTTTCTTTTATGAATAAAATCAATGCTTATTAGAAAAAAAGAAAACAAAAACAAATAGTAGATAGCAACAAATAAAGAAAAAAAACCTTATGCCCCACTAACATTTTTTTTTGTACGTTTAGTCAAAATTAATATAATTAAAAATATTAAATAGATGCCAATTGAGTTTTAGTGTAGTTGATATTGGTATTATTAACTTTGCTTAGTCCATATCCCCATAATATGCGATGGTCATATGTGACTTTTAATCCATTTAATCTAATTTGTTGGCTTTAGTACTGATTGTACTGACTTTTATTCTCATTGTGGTCTAATGATTTGATTCTATTTTGTAATTCCTTATACAATTCATGTTGTAATAGTTTGATACTTGTAACAAACAAATACAATTTAAAAAATGGCTAGTATTTGGTACACTGTTAGAATATTATTATGAGATATTATCTTTTTGGAATATCTAAATATATTGTATATTATTATATATCTTTTAAGCATATATTTAGGAATATATTATCTATCTTTCCTATTTCTACATGACTATTGTTATATAAATATTATGTATATTCTTGAAGCTTATCAATAAGATTGAAATGAATTACCCTATTCTTGTCATGGTATCTAAGCTTGGTGTTTAACACAAAAAAAGAGAAAAATTTAATCGTTTTCAATGGCTGGTAGTGATTCTACTTCTCCACCACCAGGGGCAAGATAATCATCAGGGGGAGGGCGACACTTCTTGGTTTTACTGCTGAGCAATGACAATCTCTTCTGGTGGTGTTTGGTAATACACAATCCACTACCAATCGGTTGAATGGACATTCATTTTGAGGGGGTTGATTAGAGCGGGTGAGAGACGAGATGGACTTTATTACTCTATTGGTTAATACGAATGAAGTTTTCAAGCAGGGGAGAAGGTAGAAAATTTTTCTAAGAGGGTCGAAATTAAATTGTAATTTTTAATAGTCTATATTTTTATAATTTTTAAAGGATTAAATCAAATATTATCATTTTAAGGGGACTAAAGTGTAATTTTACCTTTACTAATTTAAAATTTTAAAATTTCTAAAGAGCCTAAATGGATGATTTTCCATTTTAGGGAGATTGGGGCCTTTGCCAACCCTTTAGATCCGCCACAGTTTTCAAGATTTTCATGTCATTTATTACTATGATTCATCGTCATTTTTCTTAATTAATAGATAAAGTTTGTTAGAAGTGATAATGAGACTGAATTTAATTGCCTTCGAGATTATTTTCTTACAAATGACATTATTTTTTCAAACATCTTATGTTGGTACTCCTCAAAAAAATGGGAGAGCGAAGAGGAAACATCAACAAATTTTAAACGTGGCTCGTGTTTTGCGTTTTCAAGGTAATCTGTCTACATTGTTTTTGGGGAGTGTGTTTTGCTGCATATATTTAGGAATATATTATATATCTTTCCTATTCCTACATGACTACTGTTGTATAAATATTATGTATATTCTTGAAGCTTATCAATGAGAATGAAAGGAATTACCCTATTCTTGTCATGGTATCTAAGCTTGGTGTTTAACACAAAAAAAAGAGAAAAATTTAATCGTTTTCAATGGCTGGTAGTGATTCTACTTCTCCACCACCAGGGGCAAGATAATCATCAGGGGGAGGGCGACACTTCTTGGTTTTACCGCTGAGCAATGACAATTTCTTTTGGTGGCGTTTGGTAATACATAATCCACTACCAATCGGTTGAATGGACATTCATTTCGAGGGAGTTGATTAGAGCGGATGAGAGACGAGATGAACTTTATTACTTCCGGCAAGTATCAATGGTCAAAGTGGTTTTGATTAAAGCTTTATCCTCTTTGGAACTTTGGCATAGAAGATTGGGTCACCCTTCCGAGAAAGTAGTAAAGTTATTTCCTTACGTTAGTAACTCTAGAGATTATTTGAATAAAGCATGCAAAATTTGACATCGTGTTAAACAAACAAAAAATAGTTTTCCAGTTAATGAACAGAAAGCCACTTGTATTCTTGAGTTAGTTTATTGTGATTTATGGGGTTTTTATGATACTCTTTCATATTGTGGATCTCATTATTTTTTTACATTGGTTGATGATTTCTCTTGTGCTATTTGGGTATATCTATTGGTTAATAAGAATGAGGTTTTCAAGCAGGGGCGAAGGTAGAAAATTTTTCTAGGAGGGTCGAAATTAAATTGTAATTTTTAATAGTGTATATCTTTACAATTTTTAAAGGATTAAATCAAATATTATCATTTTTAAGGGGACTAAATTGTAATTTTACCTTTATTAATTTAAATTTTTAAAATTTCTAAAGAGCCTAAATGGATGATTTTTCATTTTAAGGGGCTGGGCCTTTGCTAGCCCTTTAGATCTGCCACAATTTTCAAGATTTTCATGTCATTTATTACTATAATTCATCGTCAATTTTATGAATAGATAAAGTTTGTTAGAAGTGATAATGAGACTGAATTTAATTGCCTCCAAGATTATTTTCTTACATATGACATTATTTTTTCAAACATCTTATGTTGGTACACCTCAACAAAACGGGAGAGTAGAGAGGAAACATCAACAAATTTTAAACGTGGCTAGTGTTGTGCATTTTCAAGGAAATCCGTCTATATTGTTTTTGGAGAGTGTGTTTTGCTACTTTTTATCTTATTGATTGAACTCTTTCACCTCTTCTTCATCATAAAACACCCTATAAAATGTTGTTTGGTAGACTTCCTTTAATTGATGATTTTTGTGTGTTTGGTTGCTTATGTTTTGTTCATAATTAACATTCTAAAGGTGATAAGTTCAATAGTCAGAGTAAAAAAGTATGTTTTTGTTAGCTATCATTTTGTCAAAAATAAATAAAATATATTTTAATATAAGACATTTTGGGACTGTTGGCATGTCATTTCTGAGTTGTTTCCACGAAATGCAATCGATACATAAATTAATCATTTTGTCAAAGATGATATCTAAACCTTGAAAACATTTCCTTATTTCTTGTCTGTTTCTACTTTGGTTGTGATGTGCTTTGTTTGATTCTAACTACTCCATTAAATAAATCATCCAAAAACATATATTATATGAGGAATAGGTGGTTGAAGAAAGAGAAAGCAAAAATAATAATAAAAGAAGGAAATTAATTAGGAAAATGACCTTATATGAAAACACTCATACAATTGGATAACTCACTCACTCGACCTTTAAGAGGAGAAAAAGAAAAACCTTGTTTATGTAATACATGGATACCTAATAATTCATTTATTTAATAACTTATTTATACTTTGGTATAAGACATTTTGGGTTGTCATTTCTGTGCTGTTTCCATGAAATACAATCCAAACTTCCTTTCCTACTTTTAAAGTAAGTAAGAAGTCGTCTTTCTCAGTTTACTACTTTCTGGCTTTGCTCTGCTAAGAAGAAAAAAACAGAAGGGGGAAAACTATCGGTTATTGATCATAGCCAAAAGGTACGCCATCTGCTTTTCCTTTCCCTGCTTTGCTCTTACTCTTTTGAAATAAGCTTAGGCAGGCAGGTTTAACCATGAGAATAGACTTCTTTTATGCTTTAAATCTCTAAAAAGCTCTTTAAAATTCGTAGAAAAAAAGGGGTGAGTATTAGGAAAGCTGTATAAGCATTTGTGTTTGGGATGTACCAACAACTTGTTGCTTCATGGTTATTCAGAGGTTGGGTGATTTATCTTGTAGTCGACCACCTTTTTTTTATTCGATGCTTTATTTCCATTCAAAACTATATGTGGTTGGAAAGCTGGTTTGATAGTCCACTAAAATTATATGAAAAATCATTTAAAAAACAGATTAAATATATATTTTTTTATATATTTAAAAGTGTTTGTTTATATATTATTTAGAAATTGCTTTTATAACATAATTATTATTTTACTATTTTAAATTTTGAAATTTCAATATTTAAAAATTTAACTATTTTAAAAAATGTGCAGCGAACTAAAAAAAACATTAATAAACAAAAAAATTAGCATATATAAAAATTTAAAATAGGATTTGAAATATATTGTTAATATTTTCAATCTAAATTTTAAAATATTTAAATTATGAAAATATGTTGATTTAAAATTATTATAGAACTTATATTCCAAAAAAAACCATTATAAAAAGTATTTATTCAAGAAAAAACTTTTTGTTTTGGCCTATTTATATAGTATTATAAAATGTCGATTTTAAAAAATTATTAAAAAGTAATACTAAATAACTAATTTATATATAAAGAAATTATAGTTTCTTAAAATCTGAATTAAAATGCTTTAAACTAAAACTAAAACTAAAACCAAAATTTTCTTGTATTGTAAAATTATTGTTAGAAATTATTAGTATAACAAAAAGATATTATTGATATTAGTCACTTAAAAACTAAAACGGTTTTATAGACTTTAGTAATTATTTATATGATTAATATTTTAACGATTTAACCGTTTAATTTATCAATATAATTGTACTTGTAATGCATGTAAATTTTCGAACCGATTCGATATCTCTATCGTATCGATCTAAAATACTCTATATACTAATATATAATCAACGATTGAAATTTTTTTACAAAACGAATATAGTTAGAAGTTTTAAATTTACATTAAATTTGACATGTATAATCTGCATGAATAGACTATAAAATATAACAGTTGGATCGTTAAAATATTAATTATATAAATAGTTAGGTAAGTGTGTAAAATTCCTTTAGCTTTTACATATATATAAGTGGATCCTTCTCCTTAATGTTAATAAATGTTAATTTTGTTATCACATAATATTTTAATTATGAATTAATATTAAAAATAAATAATAAAAAAATATAAATATAAATAGGGCGAGTATTTGGTACACTGACAATGTACTTTTTTTATTCCACGAGTAATCTTAAAAAATTGACATATTTCTCTCTTTTTTAAATATGTTACGACACTCTTATAAGACATTTGTCAACCTCCTGACCCTACTTGTAGAGTCTAAAACCTCCACTTACTAAATAATTTCCACAATTTATTATTAATGTTTATTAGACAAAACACGTTAGCGAACAAAATAAATAAATTATAAATAAATACATATGAAATAAAATATAAATAGAATGATTTATAATTAATTTATTAAATATGAATCAAATAAAAACATAAGAAAAAGTTGAAATAAAGAAGAATTGAGATTTTACGAAACGTTGAGGCCTTTGAAACACAGTTTCCTTAAGACATATTCGGCCGCTCCTACAGTACTTGGAGAAATGTTAGTCGAAATTCTCCCAGGATACAACAACAAAAGTAATCAAAGTAGTAGTACATCTACAACAATCAACGAACAAATTTTGTTTTTTTTATCACCGATATGTATGAAAAATGGAGAGAAAAAGGAAGAGTTTTGAAATGAACAGAATTTCATTTGAATATGTGTTTAATCCTCTAGAATACACAGCCTTTTCTAGGCATTTAGGATAAGGAGCCAAAAATCAATTTGATTTAAAAATTAAATCAAATTAGATACTGTCCATATATAAGCAGATTATGTCTGCTGAGGAAAAATAAATTCGTGTTGAGCTTAAAATATTCACATGGGCCAAACCAGTTTGAACATTTTGTGTCACCCACGTTATACAAGTGCGCCCAACCCAATCAGATTTAGACCTACACCACCCCTACGCATGAGACAAGGTTGCAAGCATAGTTATTCAATTAATTTTAGAGAGAGTTTACATATAAAAGCACATCTCACACTTGATATTTAACCAATGTAGGATCTAAGCCTTTACTTTTTCTCAACAATATTTTCAAGTAGCTTACTTTAAGCATCAATTTCTCATTCACCACTAAACCATTTTGAGCATATGATATACCATTGTAAAAGTCTCATGGGGTAGAATATGAAACCATAAAATTATGATTCAACTCTCCACTTTTACCTATTAAGAATATGCCTCAAAGTTCCCATAAAAGTAATTTTTCAGACAATGTTTTTAGACTCCATCAGTAAAGTCAAGGGATTAACAAGTGTCCTATAGAAATATACTAAAATATCAAAAAATTAAATATTTTAAAAAAGAGACACATATAAGTTTTTTAAAACGACTTGTGGAGTAAATAAAATATTGTTAGTATACCAAATAATCACCCATAAATTATTGCTTTAATCAAAATATAAGAACTAGGTATAATTTTGAATTAGTTTAAATTAATTTAAAAGAAATTTAATTTAATGATAAAAAAATTATATTTCAAAATAATTAGAAAGATTTTATTTTTTGAATAATAATTAAAAACAAATTTTTAAAAGATGTGTTGTAAAAATATTCAAAGTGTAAAAAGACAATTTATTCCTTCAATGCTTAGCAAAAAATATTCCTTAAAAAAAGATAATTATTAGAAAATATCATTAGATATATGTCTATATTAATAAAAAGTTATCTATTAACAAAATCACTTTAATTGTCATAAAACTAAAACATTAATCACATATTTATAATTTTAAAATTTTAACTCTTCAATGGTAGTTAAGATTATGCAAATGAGTTCTTTTTAAAAAATATATAAGATAATTCAAGTTTTGGTCTTTGTTATCGCTGTGGTTATTCAGTTTGCTCTCTCAATGGAGTGTGTTATTGCCATCGTTGGTTCTATTGTCGCTAAAGCTGTAGAGTATACGATCTCTCCTATCAAAAACCATGTCAAATACCTTTCCAATCATCAGAAATATGTTGAGACCCTCAAGAACCGAGCTAATAGGCTGAAAGATGCAAGGGACGGAGTGCAGCATTCTGTTGATGCAGCTAAACGAAACGGTGAAGAGATCGAAGGTGATGTTGACAAATGGCTGTCTGCAGTCGACAAAAAGATCCTTGAACAAGTAGAGAAAGTGATGCAAGATGAAGAAAAAGCAAATAAAAAGTGTTTCATTGGTTTGTGTCCTAATTTCAGGACTCGTTACAAGCTTAGCCTGAAAGCTGAAAAGGAGGCAAAGGCTGTTGCCGAGCTACTTGAACATGGAAACTTTGAAAGGGTTTCCTATCGTGCAGCTCCGAAAGGTATCGTGGTTGCACCAGTTAAAGGTTATGAGGAATTCGAGTCAAGAACGTCGATTCTGAACGGAATAATGGAGGCACTAAAAGATGATAGCGTCAGCGTTGTTGGGGTGCATGGTATGGGTGGGATTGGAAAAACAACGCTGGTCAAAGAAATCGCTAGAAAGGTCAAGGGCAAGTTGTTTGATTCGGTTGTCATAGCAACCGTAACTCAAGCCATCGATATTGAGAAGATTCAGAACCAAATTGCAGACTTCTTGGGCTTGAAATTTGAGGAACAGAGTATGGTTGGAAAGGCATTTCGACTACGAGAAAGATTGAAGAAAGAGGAGAGGATTCTGGTTGTCTTGGATGACATTTGGGGAAAGGTTGATATTGAGGAAGTAGGGATTCCTTTGGGAGATGAACACAAGGGCTGCAAATTACTATTAACTTCTAGAGAGCTCAATGTTTTATCAAATGGGATGGATGCTCAGAAAAATTTTCCCATTGGGTTTTTAAATGAAAAGGAAGCCTGGGACCTGTTCAAGAAGAAGGCTGGCGACTGTGATGAAAGTTGCGGTTTGAAGCCTATAGCTATGGAGGTAGCCAAAAAATGTGCAGGACTGCCGATAGCCATTGCGACAGTTGCAGGGGCTTTGAGAAACAAAAGATTGTTTGAATGGAAGAATGCTTTACGAGAACTGGAGAGGCCTTCGTCAAGCAACTTCACGGGGATAGCTGTGGCATATTCAGCTATAGAGTGGAGTTTTAATTATTTAGAAAGCGAGGAAGTTAAGCTGACTTTCTTGCTTTGCTGTGTAATAGGCCATAATGGTCTCGTTGAGAACTTGGCAAGATATACTTTAGGTTTGGGTTTATTTGATGGTGTCCACACTATGGAAGAAGCTAGAAATAAAGTATTGACGGTTGTGGCTAATCTCAAAGCGTCTGCCTTGTTGCTTGATGGTTATAATGATAAGCGCTTTGATATCCATGATGTTGTTTGGGATGCTGCTATAGCTATTGCATTGAAGGACTACCGTATGCTTGTTTTGAGAGATCATGCTCCAAAGGAGTGGTCCGATAAGGAGAAAATGAAGATGTGGAGTGTGATCAGCTTACGGTGTCCTCAGATTATAGCTAACCTTCCTAAGGAGATGGAGTGTTCAGGACTTTCCTTTTTCCATATGGCCTATGATGGCGCGGTTAAAATTCCTCTCAATTTTTTCAAACAAACCGAAGGCCTCAAAGCCTTGGATTTGGTCGGAATGCAGTTTCCATCCCTCCCTGAATCAATTATTCACCTTGCAGACCTTCGCATGTTGTGTCTGAAAAAATGTGCAGTTGATAACATAACTATCCTTGGAGAGCTCAAGAGTTTACAAGTACTCAACCTTTCTCAGTCAGGTATCAAAGAACTACCTAAGGAGATGGCACAATTGACTCAATTAAGGTTGTTAGATTTGCGCTCGTGTAGAGAACTCAAAATCATCCCGCCGAATGTCTTATCAGGTTTGTCTAAATTAGAAGAATTATATATGAGTGGGAGCTTTGTTGAATGGGAAAAGGGAGGAGTAGTTGAAAATGAGAGGAAAAATGCAAGCCTTGATGAATTAAACAATTTGCCTTGTCTAACTACTTTATATGTTCATATTCTTGATGTCCAAATGATACCAAAACACCGGTTTGTTGAAACATTGGACAGATTCAGGATTTTCGTAGGTAATTATGGTGAATATAATTGTTTCCACAATTATGAAATATCTCCGAAAGCATTGAAGCTCATGTTATATATAAACAATGAATTGGACAATGGGATGAAAATGTTGTTGATAAAGACAGAAGATTTGTGCCTAGAGGGACTTGAAGGCGTCAAGAATGTACTTGTGGAGTTAAATAATGGGAAAGATCTTCCAAATTTAAAGAGACTTCATGTCAAAAATGGTAGGCATGTCCAACATATTAAAACGAACAAAATTGGATTTTCTGAATTATGCTTTATCACACTTGAAAATCTACCGCAACTCGTTAGCTTTTGCTCTCCAGACGAAAGGTGTTCTACTAAGCCCTTTCTACTTTTCAATAAACAGGTATTTGTTTGGCTTTACTTATATTTTCTTATACAACTTTTATTCCCATTAATACAACTTTTATTCCCATTATATTTTTGGAGCTCAAAAATAAATTTCAAATCCAAAACAAATGAAAATTTAATTTTTAATCTAAACCGATTGAAAGTATAAAGTCAATTCAATAATCTAAATTTAAACCCAACAAAGATTTTTTTTTTTAATTTTGAAAATGAAATTTGAACCCACAAATCGAACTAAAATTATCTTTAAAATCGAAAATCATATTTTCAAATTATGTTTCCCTATCGAAAAAGAATTGTGTGTAAATATGTGCAATTTATTTTCCCTCACTTGGAAAGCTTGCAATTGTGTTCCATTAACACCAAAATAATATGGCACAACCAGATATGTCATTGGATTACGAATTTGAGGAGCTTGATCATCAAAGGATGCGGCAAGTTGGAGCATCTGTTATCACCCTCTCTCGCTAGAAGTCTGGTGCAGCTCCAATGCTTTAAGATAGAGGATTGCAAGTGCTTAAGGGACATAATACTTACAGATGAAATTGAAGAAGAAAGGAAAGATGTGATTTGTTTCCCTCGATTAAACTCCCTGTATATAGATGGTCTTACAAACCTCATCTTCTTCAGCTCAGGAAACCACAATATTGAGTTCCCATTGTTGAAAGAGCTAACGATTTGGCGTTGCCCCAAGTTAATAGAATTCATTAGTCAGAATAGTAATCAGTCCGGCATGCACGCTCTCTTCAGTGAGAAGGTGATTTATTTCATTAGTCTTACACTCTTGCATAAATCTGTTGATTTGTCCTTGTTTTTTTTCCTGCCTTCATTATTTGAGCTAATTAACCTTATTATGGGCATGGATTATATATATATGAATAGGTTGCAATTCCTAGCTTGGAAGACATGAGTATCTTCCACTTGAGTAATCTGAAGATGATATTTTATAATGACCTAGCAGCAGGTTCCTTTAAAAATCTTCGAAAAGTGTGTGTTTGGCGATGTGAGAGTTTGAAAAATCTATTTCCAGTATCAATAGCCAAAGATCTTCCACAACTTGAACATTTACGCATCACTGATTGTGGAGTTGAGGAGATTGTATCGAAAGCGGATGGAGTGGAGGAGCAGCCTGTGAGGTTTGAGTTTCCGCAAGTATCTTACCTTCAGGTTGCATTGGTAGAAAAGCTCAAATGTTTCTATGAAGGGCAACATACAATAGTCTGGCCGATGTTGAAAAAATTGAAAACAGATAGTTCTGCTTTGCGAAAGATAGTGGCATCGGAACATCTTAGATTAATCCAAGGAAATGAGCAGCCAGTTTTGTTGGGTGAAGAGGTATGTATATCATTACAACTATATATATTTCTTTTTATGATTTAAACCACTGCCACAAGCATCTCAAGTTGAAATATGCCACGATAATACATTTCTAATTATTATATTTTGTTTGATTTGAATTTTTTCTTGTATTTTTGAATTTTTAATATATATTTTAAATTTTTTGTTACACTTATAATTATTTTTTCAATTTTTAAAAACAAGACTGAATAAACATAATAGGTAAATATTGAGTGTTAATCTTGACTTTTTAGAATGTAGTTCAATTTAATAAAATGTATAAATGTTGAGGGTTAAATTTATTATTATGCGAAAAAAAAATGCAACATTAGCATCCCGTTAGGGACTTTGTAGCATAGCAATTAAGATATTCAATTTCTCTAACGACAGTGATTAAATTGAAATTTTATTTGTTTTTATGTGACCATAATAAAAATATTTTAACACTTAAGTGGCTATATATGTAATTTACCCTGTATTTAAGTAGTGGGTCGAAACTAAATAGAAAGTTTACCTTGCTAAAAAAAATCGCCACTCAATAAAAAGTCAAAATGTTAAAAGTTAATTACACTAGACATATCAAACTATAACCTTCATTTTAAATTAGTCCCAAAATTTAAAATATTCAAATTACATTCTTAAACTATTGAGGTTATATCAATTAGGTCTTTCTGTTATTTAATTCATTAATTTAACCATCAAATTATATTATTGTAATATTTTAAAATCTTGGTGTTTTATCTACACTGTTCTGCTTATATTTTTTATCATAGAAATATATATATAACAATGGTTGTTTCTCTATTTTAATCTAAATTTGCTACTCTTCTTTCGGTTTTCATGTTGTGTAATTTTTATCGGTTCTTATTCTCAAGGTATTGTGTTTTCTTAAAACAAAAAATTCATCTGGTTTGATTTAATATTGATTTTGTTGGGATTTAATCATCATAATCAAACACTAAAATTGTAACTCTTTTGTTTGTTTGTTTGTTTTTTTAAAGCATATACATCAATATTGAGCCTAACTTGTATATATTTAATTGGTTTCCAAGGTCATTCCCAAATTAGAGGAACTTGAGTTACGAACTTTTGGTGATATGGACCAATTCCCACCAGACTTGTTTCAACATATTAAAGTTTTTGCACTGAGAGCTGGCTCTCGATTTTCTTTATTTCCTTTCGTCCGAAGATTCTACAATCTGGAAAGACTTGAGTTGTCTTATTTTGATTTCAAACATTTAGTCCCTTGTAAAGGAGATGCCGGGACTCTCCCACCAATTAGAAATCTGAAATTGGTTTCTGCCAGAAATCTTAAGCATATTTGGAGGAAAGATTCGGAGCTTGACCATATTCTTTCTAATCTTCAAACACTCACAGTTCAGAATTGTGATGATTGGATAAATATTAGAGCCTTCTCATCGTCTTTACAAAATCTCACAATTTTGAATGTGTCACGTTGTGAAATGATGACAAACTTAGTTACACCCTCAGTACTTAAGAATCTTGTGCAATTAACGACAATAAAGGTAGAAGACTGCACTAAAATGACAGAAATAGTGGGAAACGAGGGAGACTGTCATCAGACAATAGTTGTTAGTAAATTGAAATGTTTACAACTATGCAATTTGAATAGCCTCACAAGCTTTTGTCCATGGTATTACAACTTCGAGTTTCCTTGTTTGGAAGAATTAGTTGTGGAACATTGTCCTAGGTTAAAGATCTTTTCTGATGGAGTTTTAAGCACCCCACAATTACAGAGAATAAAACAGTCGCGTTTCCGTGGGAAATGGAGGTGGACAAGTGACCTTAATACCACCATACAACAGCTCTACACAAAAAAGGTACAAAGTTAATAAGTTCATAATGCTAGCTAGATTCCTCGTGTCCTAATACAATTAATTTTATTGCTACTTCAATAACCATTGAAGAGTGTTAATCGTTATTTTGTTATTGTCTGCAGTTTCTATTTATGATCCTTATCTAGTGGAATAATATCAGATTAATTTTTAGGATGGACTCCATGACCCATATGATTTCAACATCTCTGACACATTTCCGGAGTCGATAGAAATATGGACTAGAAACCCTCAAGAAATTTTGGGCTTCAAAAACCTTAGCAGCCTGCAGTTTTATAAATGTAGCAGCCTGAAGTACATATTTACTCCGTCTATGCTTTTGAGCCTCAATCGACTACAAAGGATAGAAGTGGAAGAATGCAGTTCAATGGAACAAGTAGTTAGGGAGGAGGAGGAAGCAATGACACATAAATTTACATTTCTTTCGCTACTCTCCTTAAAAATTGAGTCGTGTTCCAACTTGACAAATTTCCATTTGGGAAGTCAAGCTCTTGAATTTCCACAGCTGAGTGATATCACGATAGCTGAGTGTCCAAAAATGACTGCATTTTCTTCCTCAGTTTCAAGAGAAAGTGGTGATGCAAGTGAAAACGTGGTTGGCAAAGGGGGCATCTATGATAACACTGCAACTTTTTTCAGCAATAAGGTAAGTTCGGTATTCAATATTTATCTGCACAACTCATTTCACATTTTCTTTTGATTTGATCAACATGAGTGTGTCTGGTCTATATATACATACTAGTAGTGCTACACCTTGTCAAAATTTAATATAATAAAATCCATGTATTAATAAATAAGATAATATTTAAAAAAAATTGGAGTTTAAAGTATAAATAAATATATAAAATACGAATTGAAAGGAAAACTTAAAGTGAAATACTAATAAACAATAAGAAGTTTAAAATTAAATAGTAATAGACAATAAATAATAAAAGAAAAACGAAAACTAATCTTCCTTTATTTTAATTTGTGGGTGTATAAGAAGGACATAATTGTGGAAGACCTTCACAAAGGTCATTTGAGATCAAAGGAGAAGAAGCAAGAAAACAAAACGTGAGGAGTTTGAAGGAGAATTGAAGTGAGAGAGTGGATGGGTTTTATTTAAAGATTTAATGCTTTTTTTTAATCTCATATATAGAAAAAATCATTGAAAGAAAAAAAATTTAATATAATTATTTCAATTTACATGTCGGGTTTTTATAAAAGTAACTCAAATTTTTTATTAATTATGAAAATGACTCAATTTAAAAATTATGTACATAAATTATTCGACTTCTATAGTATTTGTTGGTGCCGCTAGACACAATGGCGGCACCTACCTACCATCATCGACAAATGATTGTATTTTATTTCAAAAATAGTAGTCTTGTAATAGTGTCGTTGGAAAAATTGGCGATATCGAACTGAAGTGTGATTCTATAAAATGTTCATGGACTTGACGAAGTAATTATCCTTTTTTAATTAGCGGAAAAAGGGGTCTTCCCGTGAATATGGGGCACCAAATTAAATGCTTTTTATCTTTTAGTCTATTTGCATGTTAAGTCTATCCTCTTTTGAAATTAAATTTAAATAACCCCTTAAGAAATATAAGAATAACAAAAATAAATCATAATCATTTATTTTATTTTATTTTTAAAAAATAAACTTAAAAAATTATATAAAATTCTTATTTAAATTACCCAAATATATCCCTCACAAAATTTCCTCAAGTTTATCTAAATTCAAGCATTTTCAATTCATTCCCTAGCATATTTAAATTTAGATAAACTTAAAGGAAATTTTTTGAGGAATATGTTTGGGTTGTTTGAATAAGAATTTTAAATAATTTTTTAAGTATTTTTTCAAAAAAATGAAAATGGTTTTTTTTTGTTATTCTTATATTTTTTTAAGTGCTATTTAAATCTAATTTTAAAAAAGGATAAACGTAACATGCAAATAGGTCAAAAGTTGAAAAACATTTAATTTGGTTTAGATACCAACGACACCCCTTTTTCAACTAATCTAAAATGTTAACCGCTTCAAAGGATCCCTGCACGTTTTATATAATCACATTCAGTCTGGTTCCGTCAATTTATTAAGCAGCACTACTACATTTTTTTTTAAAAAGCAATTATTGGAGGATGATGGTGGCCGGTGTAGTAAGCACTGTAGAAATTAGGTCATTTATGTACATTATTTTTGGAAAAATTTTTTAATTAACCAAAAAATTTTGGTTACTTTTAACTGTCTAGTTGATGTATTAACCTTTAGATAAGTTTATAAATCTTCATACTCATTTTGATTGTCTTTCAAAGTAAAGAAGGAAGAGTGATACTATCTTATGATGATATTTATGTCAACAGGTTGTCATTCCTCGTTTGAAGCGTCTGGATTTGTCCTCCACCAACAGTCATAAGATATGGCACCACTCATCCTCCCCATCTATCGGATACCTAAATTTCTTGCAGGTGAAGAGGTGTCACAATTTGAAATACCTGTTCCCGTCTTTCTTAGCAAAAGATCTTGTGCAACTCCAAGTCCTTGGAATTTCGGACTGTAATATGATGGAACAAGTAATATTCACGGATGGATTGGTTGAGGAACATCAAGGGAGGAATCAGATGTTTTTCTTTAATCTACATTCGCTGTGGCTAAAAGACCTTCCCAAACTCACAAGTTTGTGCTTTGATAATTACTTTGAATTTCACTGTTTGGCATATTTAGCACTAATAAATTGTCCATTGCTAAAAACATTCATCTCTAAACGTGTACCCGGAGATGAACCTCAAATTGGCCAACATGTACAGGCAAGTAACTTGGAGGTTCATAACTCATCTCTCCTCGATGAAAAGGTCATTTCTTCATGGATCCTCCTTTTAATTTATGTTACTTCGATTTATCTTATTCATTTGAGGTTCTTTCTTTTTCAAACATATTTCAGTTACTAACCTAATGAAATGATTTATTAGGTTGTTTTCCCTAGTTTGAAGACGTTGTGGATTACGGGTTGTGATTCGTTAGAAGAAATTATTGAGCTGCAAGGACTCATTGCTGATGAGTCACAGTCAACATCAGCTGCTCAATCTATTGTGGCTGAAACAGTGACGACCAAGTTTGTATTTCCCAAACTAATAAACCTTGGATTGTATAAGGTACCGAGATTGAAAAGTTTCTACTCTAGGATGCATATCACCCAGTGGCCTTCATTGAAAAAAATGGACATTATTGGATGCCCCAAAGTACATATATTTACTCCACAATGTCCTGAGAGTCAGGTTGGAATCTCAAACCAACAACCCTTGTTTTGCGTCAACGAGGTAAGCTCACTAGCAGTTTCATATTCCATGTTCATTACTTGAGATTACCTATAAAATGCTTTTTGAAAAAACTAATATTCTCTCCTCTTTTAATTTTATGAGAGTCTAGTTCTTACTAATTTAAAACTTTTTCATCGATGTCTAATATATTCATTGCCATCCAGGACACTTTCCCTGAATTAGAAGAACTAACACTGAACACGAATGATGTGGTGAAGGAGATATGTGATGGACAGCTCTCATTGCAGTGTTTCCAAAACCTTAAACTTCTTAACCTCCGATTCTTTCCTGAGACATCCACTACTCTTCCATATTCCTTCATTCGTTCGCTACCAAAGCTTCAGAAGCTTGTTATAAACAATGCTTCCATTTCTGAAATAGTCCGATCTGAAGGACTTAGCGAAGAGGAAAGGCACACATCGGTATTCTATCAGTTAAAGGACTTAAGGTTGTCTCAACTTCCAGAGTTGACGTTAAAGACTTTTAAACCATCTTTGCTGTCTTTCAAAAATCTAACAACACTGGAAGTTTCAAGATGCCGTGGGTTCATCAATTTAATCGCATGTTCAACAGCTAAGTGCCTGACGCTACTGGAAAGATTGAGCATATATGATTGTAAGATGGTAGAGGAAATCATAGCGTGTGAGGCTGAAGAAATACAAGGCGGCATTGTATTTCCCAAATTGCAGTATTTGCAACTAAGTTGTCTTCCATGTCTAGCAAGCTTTTCCTTGGCCCCTCACTCGTTGGAATTCCCAGTCTTGCTAATGGTGATAGTGACAAAGTGCCCCCAAATGAGGAATTTCTGCCAAGGAGATTTAAGCACACCAAGGCTGGAACAAATGCACTTAACAAGAGATGAGGAAGGTGAACTGCAGTGGGAAGGCGACCTTAACACTACCATAAAACATATGTTCGATGAAATAGTACAAATCATTTAAAAGATTTAAATTCATGTGTTTTTACATACATACATACATACATACATAGTTAATTGAACAATTCTTGGTTTGTTATGACCATGCACAGAATGTGCAAAATTCTGAGCCGACGGAGGTTACTAATCAGTTGCCCAAGCTGGAATAAGGAAATATGTTTGGGTGCTTATGCGAAAAGCTCAATTTCGTTTGAATTCAAAACAAATGGTAATTGACTCCTCTATTTTCATCATGGTTTAACTAATGCTTTATAAAGTGACCATAGAGACGCCCTTTTCATTATAGGTTGAGTTGCTCTACTGAAGTACGAGGCAGCAACTTTTGGTAAAATGTGAAAGGTTATTTCAGTTTTTGTAAAACTACTGTTTGGACTGTTCCATTTCACATTATACCCTCAAAATTGAACTTCAAGTGTATCATGAATGGCATTGGGCTACAAACATGTAAACTTTTACTAGTAAGGTTGACCCCTGTTTTAAGGATTTGCCAACTTTTGATGGTTACCATATCAATGTCAACTTAAAGCTATCAAGTATCTTCACAAATATTGTTGACACCATTTTTTGGATGAAAAAAAAACGGGGTCGACTTGGGTTTTGACAAAAACGAAAAAACGGGAGTCGCCACCAATCCTTTTTAATGAGGTGTGATTGGATCACCTCAAAAACTAGTTGTTTCTAATAAACGGTTTAATTTTATTAAAACAACGATTTTGGTCCACGAAATTCAGAAAACGGGTTCGGGAGTCGGTTACGTACGAGGAAGGATTAGCACCCTCGTAACGCCCAAAATTGGTACCTAGTTGATTAGTTAATGTCTTGATGTCGAAAATTGATAACTTAAAAGAATTTTAAAAAATACGATCCTTGATTAAAACGTTAAGAGAAAATTTTTTTGAGAAAAGAAGCACATTTCACGTTAATTGAGAAATATACGTCATATCCAGTGAGTTAGGATACAATGTCTCGAATTCTCGATGCGTAAAAATGCTTGTTTAAAAGACATTTTAGCTATCTCGGATTTAAAAAAGGAGATCACGACCAGTAAGTTAGGACGCGATTTTTTTTAATTCCCGATATCATTTAAAACTTGAGTTTAAAAAAATTCGTGTAATAAAGTTTAAAAGAATATTCAATTGTTTAAATCAAATGAAGAAATCGCAACCCAATACGTTAAGGCACAATTTCTCAAAATATTAAACATTGAATACTGCATTTATTTCGGAAAAAAAAAACCTCGTCTCGAGAAAACAACGTGTCACATCCAATGCGTTAGGACACAACGTATTGAATTCTCGATAACGAGCTTTTTATCATTTTTAAAAGAGTAATCTCGATTATTTAAATTCAACGAAGAAAATCAGAACCCAATATGTTAGGGCTCGATTCTCTCGAAGTTCCAAATACCGAGTATTACTCATATTTTTAAAATTTCTTCTTTTTTGAAATCTAGATAAAAATAGGTGTAATGGAATAACAATAATGATGATGTAATTAAAATAATACAAGCAAAGGCTACGAAGTAAAATAAATACAGAGACGAACTAATATAATATACAATCACAAGCATATAAGCAATAAAATTAAAACATTCATTCTAAATAATGAAAATGTAAATGAAGAAATGAACAAAGAAAATGTATAAAACTATAAAAAAATAAAACATACATATGTGTATATACATAAAATTATGGAAATATAAAAAATATATGTATGTACATATTTTAAAATCATTATAAAATATATATATAAGTAAACATATACATATATACGTATGTAACTATCATAAAATATAAAAAGTATATATATAGATACATATATATATATGAGTCATAGAATATAAATAACATATATAAGATACATATTTAAAATATGAAGAATGTAAGTATATATATATTTATGAAAAATAGAATACATATATAGACATGTATATAGATATGTATAAAATTACGAAATATAAAATATAAGGGTATTAGTATGTGTATATATATATATATAGACAGATAGATAGATCATAAAAAAAATATGGATATTATATATATATATAACATGAAAACGCATATATGTATATATAACAAAGATTCCAAATAAAAAATAAATGAACAACTTAATAATAACAGTAATAATATTATTTTATAAAAAAGGGAAATAAACAATAACAAAAGGACTAAATTAAACATTGAAACAAGATTTGGGGTTTAAAATTGCAAATAAAAGGTTCAAGGGCTGGAATGAATCACGCACAAAGTGCAAAGGACTGATCGGACAATATGCCCAAGTCCTGAAGGCACAACATTCGTGCGCTGATTAAATTGAATCATAAAGAAATTTCGTGGGGCCAAATTAAAGAAAATAAATAAACAAGCAAAAGGACTAAATTAAAACAATCAACAACGAGGAAGGGCCAAGGGCATAAATAGCCCACTTCATGAAAACGCGCGGATCCCCTCCTACCGGGTCGGGTCGCACGCGGGTCCAGAGGCAGAACGATGTCATTTCGACGCCCATATGCAGTCACAAAACGGCGCCGTTTCTATTATGGTATTTAAGCCCAATTTTCTACAAAAAAAAATTCCAGCAACTGTTTGTTTTAAGAAAAATCCAAAAAAAAACCTTTCCTCCTCCCCTCTCAAACATCCGGCCTTTAGGTCTCCTTAGCGCCGCCATTGCGCCACCGTGGACGGTGGCCGGCGTTGCGCAAAAGGGGCATTCTAGTCCCGGTTTTGAGACCCGATCGAAGGCTTTACTCGCATAGCCTGAAGATCAAGAGGCAGGACCCCCTAACTCAAACTTTCGGGGCCGATTTCAACGACGGGCAGACCCCGACGGCAACGCAACCGAAAGACGAAACGGGTAAGTCCTCCTCTTCCTTTTTATTTACTATCTTTATATATATATGTATGTAAACAAAAAGAAAAGAGAACAAAAAAATAACTTCAAAACTGAAAAGAAAAGAAAAGAAACCTTGAATCTGTTTTTGTTTCCTTTTTCTCTATTAATGCCTTTTTTCTTTACAAAAATCGGAACCCCCTTTACAAAGGTTTTTCAATCGGTTTTTGAACCAAAAATAATACCCCCCGTTGCTTGTTGTTGTTGTTCTCTTTATTATTTGCAGGTGAAGCAGGTGGCGATGGGATAAGGTGAACGGCGGTGGCAGAAGGCTAGGCTGCAAAAGGCGTACGGCGCTGAGCAAGGCAGGGAACCCTAGGGTTCCTTGATGCTTGTTTAATTTTTGTGCCCAATTGGGCCAATTTAGATTTTGGGCATTGGGCCTTGTGTTTTGGGTTGAATTTAGCTTGTTAGGCTGGGGTATTTTGGGTTAATGGGCCCCGGGCAAATTTGGGCTTCTACAGCTGCCCCTCTTTGCTCGTTGTCGTGTAACGAGAACAGAGCAAAGACTAAGAAAGACCAAATTTGCCCGGTCTTGCTGAGTCTTGACTTCTCTTGACGCTTCTCTTCTTCACGTAGCCTCATTCCAGTCTACTGTGTCTTGTCGTTTCGATCCACTCCACTGCACCTCAGAAAGATCTGACTTGTAGCTTCAATCTTCTTCGCAACAACTTCAGAGAGAGAAGATCGGTGGTTTTGATCCGCTCCACTGCAACTTCATGGAGATAAGACTGGATGTGGTCTGCTCTACTGCAACTTCAGAGAGATAAGATCTGTGGTTTTGATCCGCTCCACTACTGCTTAAGGAGGATAAGATTGATTTCTTCAATCTGCTCCACTGCAACCTCAGGGAGATAAGATTGGATGTGATCTGCCCTACTGCAACTTCAGAGAGATAAGATCTGTGGTTTTAATCCGCTCCACTGCAACTTCAAGGAGATAGGATTGGCTTCTTCAATCTGTTTAACTGCAATGTCGGGGAAGTAAGACTCGCCGTCGTAGCTTCAATGTATTCCACTACACCGTCAGGGAAAGTAAGATTCGTCATTGTGGCCTTGATCTTTTAATTGCAATGTTGGGGAAGCAAGATTCGCCGTTGTAGCTTCAATGTATTCCACTACACCGTCAGGAAAAGTAAGATTCGCCGTTGTGGCCTCAATCTTTTAATTGCAATGTCGGGGAAGCGAGATTCGCTGTCGTAGCTTCAATCTGTTCCGCTGCATCACCTGGGAAGTAAGATTTGCCTTTGTGGCTTCAATCTTTTAATTGTAATGTCGGGGAAGCAAGATTCGCCGTTGCAGCTTCAATCTATTCTGCTGCATCCCCTGGAAAGTAAGATTCGCCGTTGTGGCTTCAATCTTTTTAACTGCCGGGGAAGCAAGATCCGCTGTTGTAGCTTCAATCTGTTCCACTGCAACGCTAGGAAAGTAAGATCCGCTGTTGTAGCTTCAATCTTTTTAATTGCCGGGGAAGCAAGATCCGCTGTTGTAGCTTCAATCTGTTCCACTGCAACGCTAGGAAAGTAAGATCCGCTGTTGTAGCTTCAATCTTTTTAAATGCAATGTCAGGGAAGTAAGATCTGCTGTTGTAGCTTCAATCTGTTCCACTGCAACGCTAGGAAAGTAAGATCCGCTGTTGTAGCTTCAATCTTCTTAATTGCAATGTCAGGAAGCGAGATTCGCTGTCGTAGCTTCAATCTGTTCCGCTGCATCACCTAGGAAGTAAGATTTGCCTTTGTGGCTTCAATATTTTAATTGTAATGTCGGGGAAGCAAGATTCACCGTTGTAACTTCAATCTGTTCCGCTGCATCGCCTGGAAAGTAAGATTCGCCGTTGTGGCTTCAATCTTTTTAACTACCGGGGAAGCAAGATCCGCTGTTGTAGCTTCAATCCGTTCCACTACAACGCTAGGAAAGTAAGATCCACTGTTGTAGCTTCAATCTTTTTAATTGCCGGGGAAGCAAAATCCGCTGTTGTAGCTTCAATCTGTTCCACTGCAATGCTAGGAAAGTAAGATCCGCTGTTGTAGCTTCAATCTTTTTAAATGCAATGTCAGGGAAGTAAAATCTGCTGTTGTAGCTTCAATCTATTCTGCTGCATCGCTAGGAAAGTAAGATCCGCTGTTGTAGCTTCAATCTTTTTAAAAGCAATGTCAGGGAAGTAAGATCCACTATTGTAGCTTCAATCTGTTCCACTGCAACACTAGGAAAGTAAGATCCGCTGTTATAGCTTCAATCTTTTTAATTGCAATGTCAGGGGAGTAAGATCCGCTGTTGTAGCTTCAATTTGTTCCACTGCAACGCTAGGAAAGTAAGATCCGCTGTTGTAGCTTCAATCTTCTTAATTGCAATGTCAAGAAAGTAAGATCCGCTGTTGTAGCTTCAATCTGTTCCACTGCAACGCTAGGAAAGTAAGATCTGATATTGTAGCTTCAATCTTCTTAATTGCAATGTCAGGGAAGTAAGATCCGCTGTTGTAGCTTCAATCTGTTCCACTGCAATGCTAGGAAAGTAAGATCCGCTATTGTAGCTTCAATCTTTTTAATTGCAAACTATGGTTTCTTCGATCTGTTTCGCTGTCAGTACAGGAATGCAAGATTTGCTATCTTCATTCTGCTCCGCTGTCAGTACAGGAAAACAAGGTTGGTGTCTTCGATTTACTTCACTGCCAGTACAGGAAGGCATGATCTGCTATCTTCATTGATCTGTTCTCTGGTGAACATGACCTTTATGTTCTATTTTATAAACCTAATTGTGCCTAGTGATTAGGATGACATGATCAGAACGAAACAAATGCTCCTAACTAGATGTGTATGAATGACATTTGAATGAATGCAAAATGTCATGAAAATGATTCTTTAATGCTTAGGTTATCATCACGCAAAAGCTTATTAAGGTTATATCACTGACGTGCTACAATGCCTTCTTGCTCAGCTAACATATCCAAAGAAACACTTAATTTGATTGCCCCCCACTGTGAACGTCAAAGTTCAATCCACAGGGACATAAAATTTGTACCATCAATCTCCCACTATAACCCAAGGGTAGAAAGATATGGCTTTTCTCAATCTTCTCCTATCGCAATTCAAGGATACAAGATCTAAATCCTTCTGGTCCCTTACACCATTCCGAGGGTGTCGTATCAAAGACTCATGTGCAAATGAGGGCTCTCTTCCCCGAGGTAACCTCTTCCTATTGCCTGATGATCATTGCTTTCTTGTTTATTCAAGCTTTGTCACCAACATGGCGTCTTGTCAATCAACGCATTTGACAACAAAAAATCTAAAGAGAAAGTCTAAATTTAGACTATTCCTTCCCAAATTTCCAACTTTAAATTTGGTGTGTTATAAACAATAGTCATGCTTTAGGCTCCAATATTATTTAGAAACTTTTCAGAGTAATATGCAAAACTTCCTTTGTGAAAGTTTTATTAGTCCATTAATCATTATTCTAATACAACATGCTTTGCAAAAAGGGTCTTAACAATGAATAAGAATAAAATTGGTTCTGAGCATAGCTCGAAAAGAATAAATTACCAAAAATAATAAAGAAGGATAATGAAGAAATTGATCGGGAATGTATATCTTGAAAAAGAAAAAGGTATTCCAAGAACAACAAATTTAATATAGATAATATGATAATTGGGTGCCCAGACATCGCAGCTTGAACTTCTCTGTACGAACTTTCTGAAGACCATTTTGAGTTGGACATGTGCTTAGGAGATCTACAATGCTCTGTCGATGCCCAAGATGTCGCCTATCCTTTCTTGTTGATTCAGGCACAGCAAGATCACCACATGCCCCAATATGATCAAAATTCGAATCGCTCTGATCGCCTCATGCCCCATTCTGAACAAATATTTGAGCCGCCCTTTTCGGGTTTTCAACTCAAATCCCCTTTGGCCTAAGGCGCCCTTTTTCGGGTTTTCCCCTTAGCCTCTCCATTTTTCATTTTCATTTTTCATTTTTCATTTTTCATTTTTCATTCTCATTTTTCATTTTTCATTTTTCATTTTTCATTTTTCATTCTCATTTTTCATTTTTCATTTTTTTTACTTAGAGTGCCCTTTGCGGGCTTTCACATTAGTCATCTCTCCTTCTTTAAACGAAGTATTTCTTGACTAGATCCGAGTTTATAGGACTAGCAATCTCACTCAGGATCAGCGCTCTTCTGAGGAATGTCTTCTTTACAACGTAGGGACATTCCCAGTTTGGCATTCATTTCCCTCTGGAATCCTTTTGGAGAGGAATGATCTTTTGACATCCAACCATCTCGTGGAATTCTCTGAGATGACACTGTTCGTTATGGGCTCGTATCATTTGTTTCCGGTACATCCAACCCTGAAGAATAGCTTTTAACCTTTTTCCTAGGTTCAACTGATCGCATCGCGATTGAATCCATTCTGCTTCATCCAATTCTAGCTCAACTAATACTCGGAAAGAAAGGATTTCAATAGGTAAAACTACCTAAACCCCGCAAACCAAAGAGAAAGGTATTGCCTCGGTATAGATGCTCGACAAGCAAGGAAGACAAATAGTAATTTCTCATGCCAGTCTCTGTCATTTTCCTTCAATTTTTGATGTTAAACTCTAGGCAATTCAGTGGCGAATCGTGGAGTCCACTTCTGAGTTGATTTGAGAACTCAGCTATCGTGATATTGTTTAAGCTCAATGCATTCTCCAATACCCTTTTCTCTGAAATTTTGTATCGGTATACGATGACTTTTGATCATGAAGTAGCCTCTCAAAATGAAGCAATGCCCATTAGAAGTCTTCGATAATGGTGATGTCCATGCCCCATTGTGCTCGAAATTTGAGTCGCCTTTTTCGGGTTTTCAACTCAAAACCACATTTGGTCACAAAGCGCCCTTTGCAGGTTTTCGCTTTGGCCTCTCCTTTTTTCTTTTTTATTCTGATTTTTTCATCCAGATTTCTCTTTTTCATTCTTCTTTCTTTTTCTCATTTTCATTTTCATTTTCATTTTGACTTTGACTTTGATTTTGATTTTTCTTTTTCTTCCCTTTTTGATCTGAGCCTTTTGGTGGGCAACTTCGACAGAAAACTTTGGATCTTCCTCTTTAATCAGGATGGACCCAACAACAACTTGAAGAGATAGAAATTTGACTTCAAATGGGCAAAGCTATGCTGACTCCACGTGAAAGGCATTGCCCCGGCAAAGAATTACATCGTTCATACTGCAAATTTCTGACATCGTGCTGTTGTGCAGATTTCATTATCGGTGTTTAACCCGGGGCATATCCTGGTATGATCATACGAAGACATCTATGAACCTTAGAGGTCACTCAATAAGGTGTTGCTTCGTCTTTGCGGTCAAGTTAATTCTAGTCTTCACCAAGTCCACAATTCCTTATGAGGTAGGATCTGTCTATCCTCTTATTCTACCATCCTCAACAAGTTCGGAGCTAAGCTACGATCTATGTCATTTCCAAAGTCGTGAGATCCGTCTAAACACATACCTCTCTCAAGAGGAAAATCTGAGTCTGTAGCAGTATCACTCATGTCATTGATATCTGGGGACTCATTGTAAGTACAAAAGGATATACAAAGAATATATGAAGTTGTACAATATGTTTATGAATGCAATAGTGATTTGGAAGAAAGAATAAAAGAATACAAATAATCATTGATAAGAAATGAAGAATATTGATTCAAAAAAGATCGCAAAGATGCATTCCATTAAAATAATGACATTCAGACTGAGCCTATTTCACAAAAGAGTTCTTATTGTCTCTAGGCTAAAAGCAACATGTGTGTTCTGAATATTACTCTGAGTAAACTCTAAATACTACAGGGGTCTCTTCTGCAGTCTAATTATTCAGAACACTCTCAAGTTTAGAAGGGCGAACATCTAATAAGATATCTTCTCCAATTGTTTCTTCATATTCGGCACGGATGTGAACATTTCTCAACATTTCTTCATTCATCGCATTCCCTTCATTATCCATATGATTGAGCAGCGGGTTTTCTGTACTGAGTGAATCCTCAAATTTAACAATGCCCATATTGATAAACCTTTCGACCAGCTTTTTAAAGGCAGTGCATTTTTCTATAGAATGCCCTGTAATTCTCGCATGATAGTCACATCGCGCATTTGTGTCGTACCATTTGGGATACGGAGGTTGTAAAGGCTTCAAGTAGAAATGGGAGACAACATGTGCGTCAAATAAACTATGATACAACTCCTGGTACGACATTGGGATTGGTGCAAATTGAGACTTTTCAGTACCTGGTTTCACTCCAGATTCTTGCTTTAAAGGGCTCTGATGGCTAGTGGTCTTCGTCTTTGGTTTGCCCACAGTGATTGGTTTTGAGTGGCCCTTGTTATATTCGCCTGCGTTTTCCTTTTTATTCCCCTTCTTCCTTGGTGCCTTTATAGTATCTGGGTACTCTACCCCCATCTGCTTTATTTCGGCTAGATTAGCAATAGGATTAGCTAAATCGTTCCTCAAATTGGATCCTAAGCCTGTCAGGCAATTCACTGGTGTCGATGTACTAGTCTGATAATATTGGGATCCGATAGTAAAGAGTGCCCCTTGTGGGCGCCTATCTGGCTGGACCTGGACACTTGTCGGAGTACAATCTAAGGAATAGACAAGATCATCATTATTAACCCTAAAGTAAACCACTGGGTCTTGCACTTCTTTTGACTTTCCAGCTAGCAATCGGTTGAACTGGTTTATCATAGTTCTCCGTAATTCTAGCATCTGATCTCTCATCTCTTTTTGAAATTCAGTCATTTGCTCCTGCATCTGGATCTACATTCGCTCTAATTTTTCCAACCTTCGTTCCATTTCTCTAGCCTTTGCTTGGATATCGTAAGGGTGTTTGGTTGTTTGGTTTTCCAAGTTAGCTGAAATAAATTTACTCATTTAGACTCTTTCAATGGATTTTAATGCATGTAATGCAATGTGATGCAAATGCATGAAATGAATGCCTAAAGAGACGTTGATTCTGATTCAATTACATTTAGAAAACTTTTCTAGAAAGCAAATTCCCTTACATAAAACAGATACATGTACGGCCTCACCCTCATATTCTAAGAAACAACATCGGTCTTTTTCTTCATCCGCTTGTTTGAGGTAATCTCGCCAATAGATGCCATTGCTAGCTCCTTTTGATCTTGGTCGTGATCCATCATCTGCCCATCTTCATAAGGCTCGTCTGCTTCTTGGAACGTCGAAGGCTCTTAGACAATCGCTTTGAATCCTCAGGCCACGAAGCAGGGTCACGAACTCTTCCATCGCCCTTCTTGCGTTCCTCAGAATATATTTGGGAAGTTGTATTATTTTCCACCTTATCAAGGAATTCGTATTCCATGACAAGCTTTCTAATTTAGTAATCGAACTTGAATCCATATCTCTTTCCTAAGATGCAAATGCAATGCAATGCAATCATAATCAAAACACAACAATAGGGGTTAGTACAAAACATAAGCAAGCACAGAAAACAAAAAGTACCTAATCAGGTAGATACTAGGGGTTTGGAGTGGCTCTACCTAGGTTAAGTTCCTAAGTCTACTATATGAGGGTTGGTTCTAAAGTCAAGGTACCCGAACCAACAGATTCCTCGATCTTCACCCATTATAGGCTCATACAGACAGAGTTCGGTTCAAGGGAATACATTTCCCGATGGCTGGACGGAGATGAAAATCTCACGAAAGCATAGGTACAGATGTATTCCGGAAGCGATCCACTATCCTGCACGAAGGTGAAAACCTCACGAAGGACTAGTTTCTCACTCCCACCTAAAAGGTAACAATCGAGCGATAATGTAATGCAACATGCAGAAATATATCAAAATTCAAACCAATAGAGCAAATACAAACTGAAGTAAGGATAATCGTAACAAAAACGGACAAACATACAACAAAATGACCGTAGATTTGAACCAAGCTTTCGGGTGACCTCTAGGCATTCGGTGTGGTTCTACCTAGGGTAGGCTCTTAAGGCTCATTATATGCGGTTCGGTTCTAAAGTAAGGGTACCTGAACCAGCAGATTCCTCGATCCTCACCCATTATAGGCCCATACGGACTGAGTTCAGTTCAGGGGGATACATTTCCCTATGGCCATGCGGAGATGAAAATCTCACAAATACATAGGTACAGATGTATCCCGGAAGCGATTCACTATCCCATGCGGAGGTGAAAACCTCACGAAGGCGTAGTTTTTCATTCCCACTTAAAAGGGTGTGACCAACGGTCATGCAATGCAATGTGCTAAAATATACATCTAAACGCAGTAATTATAAACAAAATTATAAAGACTGAAATAAAAACGAATGAAATGCAACACAAGGATCGTGTGAAGTTTTCAATCTTTGACAAAAGACAAAAAGTAATCAACACATGGCTTGACTCTCGTATTTTTCCCTAGCGGAGTCGCCAAGCTGTTGACACCATTTTTTGGATGAAAAAAAAATAGGATCGACTTGGGTTTTGACGAAAACGAAAAAACGGGAGTCGCCACCAATCCTTTTTAATGAGGTGTGATTGGATCACCTCAAAAACTGGTTGTTTCTAATAAAAAGTTTAATTTTATTAAAACAACGATTTTGGTCCATGAAATTCAGAAAACGAGTTCGGGAGTCGGTTACATATGAGGAAGGATTAACACCCTCGTAACGCCCAAAATTGGTACCTAGTTGATTAGTTAATGTCTTGATGTCGAAAATTGATAACTTAAAAGAATTTTAAAAAATACGATCCTTGATTAAAACGTTAAGAGAATTTTTTTGAGAAAAGAAGCACATTTCACGTTAATTGAGAAATATACGTCATATCCAGTGAATTAGGATACAATGTATCGAATTCTCGATGCGTAAAAATGCTTGTTTAAAAGACATTTTAGCTATCTCGGATTTAAAAAAAAGATATCACGACCAGTAAGTTAGGACGCGATTTTTTTTTTAATTCCCGATATCATTTAAAACTTGAGTTTAAAAAAATTCGTGTAATAAAGTTTAAAAGAATATTCAATTGTTTAAATCAAATGAAGAAATCGCAACCCAATACGTTAAGGCACAATTTCTCAAAATATTAAACATTGAATACTGCATTTATTTCGGAAAAAAAAACCTCGTCTCGAGAAAACAACGTGTCACATCAATGCGTTAGGACACAACGTATTGAATTCTCGATAACGAGCTTTTTATCACTTTTAAAAGAGTAATCTCGATTATTTAAATTCAACGAAGAAAATCAGAACCCAATATGTTAGGGCTCGATTCTCTCGAAGTTCCAAATACCGAGTATTACTCATATTTTTAAAATTTCTTCTTTTTTGAAATCTAGATAAAAATAGGTGTAATGGAATAACAATAATGATGATGTAATTAAAATAATACAAGCAAAGGCTACGAAGTAAAATAAATACAGAGACGAACTAATATAATATACAATCACAAGCATATAAGCAATAAAATTTAAACATTCATTCTAAATAATGAAAATGTAAATGAAGAAATGAACAAAGAAAATGTATAAAACTATAAAAAAATAAAACATACATATGTGTATATACATAAAATTATGGAAATATAAAAAATATATGTATGTACATATTTTAAAATCATTATAAAATATATATATAAGTAAACATATACATATATACGTATGTAACTATCATAAAATATAAAAAGTATATATATAGATACATATATATATATGAGTCATAGAATATAAATAACATATATAAGATACATATATTTATGAAAATAGAATACATATATAGACATGTATATAGATATGTATAAAATTACGAAATATAAAATATAAGGGTATTAGTATGTGTATATATATATATAGACAGATAGATAGATCATAAAAAAATGGATATTATATATATATAACATGAAAACGCATATATGTATATATAACAAAGATTCCAAATAAAAAATAAATGAACAACTTAATAATAACAGTAATAATATTATTTTATAAAAAAGGGAAATAAACAATAACAAAAGGACTAAATTAAACATTGAAACAAGATTTGGGGTCTAAAATTGCAAATAAAAGGTTCAAGGGCTGGAATGAATCACGCACAAAGTGCAAAGGACTGATCGGACAATATGCCCAAGTCCTGAGGCACAACATTCGTGCGCTGATTAAATTGAATCATGAAGAAATTTCGTGGGGCCAAATTAAAGAAAATAAATAAACAAGCAAAAGGACTAAATTAAAACAATCAACAACGAGGAAGGGCCAAGGGCATAAATAGCCCACTTCATGAAAACGCGCGGATCCCCTCCTACCGGGTCGGGTCGCACGCGGGTCCAGAGGCAGAACGACGTCGTTTCGACGCCCATATGCAGTCACAAAACGGCGCCGTTTCTATTATGGTATTTAAGCCCAATTTTCTACAAAAAAAAATTTCAGCAGCTGTTTGTTTTAAGAAAAATCCAAAAAAAAAAAAAACTTTCCTCCTCCCCTCTCAAACATCCGGCCTTTAGGTCTCCTTAGCGCCGCCATTGCGCCACTGTGGACGGTGGCCGGCGTTGCGCAAAAGGGGCGTTCTAGTCCCGGTTTTGAGACCCGATCGAAGGCTTTACTCGCATAGCCTGAAGATCAAGAGGCAGGACCCCCTAACTCAAACTTTCGGGGCCGATTTCAACGACGGGCAGACCCCGACGGCAGCGCAACCGAAAGACGAAACGGGTAAGTCCTCCTCTTCCTTTTTATTTACTATCTTTATATATATATGTATGTAAACAAAAAGAAAAGAGAACAGAAAAAGAACTTCAAAACTGAAAAGAAAAGAAAAGAAACCTTGAATCTGTATTTGTTTCTTTTTTCTCTATTAATGCCTTTTTTCTTTACAAAAATCGGAACCCCCTTTACAAAGGTTTTTCAATCGGTTTTTGAACCAAAAATAGTACCCCCATTGCTTGTTGCTGTTGTTCTCTTTATTATTTGCAGGTGAAGCAGGTGGCGATGGGACAAGGTGAACGGCGGTGGCAGAAGGCTAGGCTGCAGGAGGCGTACGGCGCTGAGCAAGGCAGGGAACCCTAGGGTTCCCTGATGCTTGTTTAATTTTTGGGCCCAATTGGGCCAATTTAGATTTTGGGCATTGGGCCTTGTGTTTTGGGTTGAATTTAGCTTGTTAGGCTGGGGTATTTTGGGTTAATGGGCCCCGGGCAAATTTGGGCTTCTACAAATATAATATATATATTATTCCTTAATGTGGGATAAAAGTAGGCAGCTATCTATTAATGATACGGCTGATTCTGAAAAGACGGCTGAAATTGAATCAATGGGTTGTTGGTATTTGCCTGATGGAAGAACAGGGCCTAATGTTACGTGGATTCTGATCAAGTTTTAATTTTTCAGTTGTGGGCATGACTGATTGTTGCCATTTGGTTGTTGATCCTCTGATTTTACGGTTGACTATCTTGCTTATACGTTGCAATTGGTTGGCGGGTCTCAAGTATGAATTTCCAAGCCGGCTTTCATCCATAATTAACTAGGTGTTCCAATCCATGGAGTTTATGGTTTATTAGTGTAACTGTCCATTTGGTTATCGATTGGTTCTTAAGGTGTTTTGATGCTTTGTATGTTACAGTGTTTGCTCAACACCCTTTAATTTCTAAGGAATTTTATTCGTTGAGGAAAAAAAATGAGGATTACTCTGATATTTTATGTTTGGGTTTATGAAGATTTTTGTATCTTTAATGAAAGAAAGCAAATTAAATAGAGACGTACAAGATCACATCCATAGATCAACAAAAGGGTTTAATATTTCCATAAAAAATTGTCCCAAAAAGGCCTTTTTATGGGAATTGATCATACAAACTAATGAAGGCCATTGAAAATAAAGCTTGTAAAAATTTACAAAAGGAATTGATGAGAATCTGATACACTATTCAATTTGTTGCGATAAGAGTTTATGGCCTTGTAGGAGCCTCTCCCCAAATCGCTAGCAAATGAAACAAAAGGATTAATGCACTTCGATAATGGCAGATTTATATTTGTTACGAAAGGTCAAGAGCCCAAGCCATCTCATGCCACAGCTTTCCCTTAAAGCATTCGTGGCTGAGTCTAGTATTAATTTTTATTTGTATCTTTTATATCTGTTTTATAATTTATATTTGGGATTTGTATTATGCACTTAATATTTCATTATTTATTGTCTATGTTCCTCATTGTTGCAAAAAGAAGAACCAAACACAATGCATGCATAAACCATAAAAAAGAGAAAAAAAAAACAACATAAGCAACTAATAATGAAATATATTAAAATGAAGAATGGCAATTGATTTCAGAATTACCCCAATTTCGGTAAATATATTAAAACATGTGTCTCTAATCTTTTTCAATTTTGATATTGAAAAAATTGGTATTTCTAAAAATATCAGAGTTATTCAATCATTTTCATTTTTGAAAGTGATAAGTCAAATACAATTAATTACAACATTAATGTTTTTCATCAATTATACATAATTTTCTTGGTATAATAATAAATTTAGCCCTCAAAGTTGACACACCCTATCAATTTGTTATTGATTTAACTAATTTAACCCACAATATTTACACATTTTGTCAATTTGATCATGATTTAACATATTTAACCCGTAATAATTACACATTCTATCAACATTTACACAAAATATATAATCATCAAGGATTAAATTTATTTTTATACTAATCAAAATTATGTATAATTAACAGAAACTACTAGCGCTTGATTAATTGTTCATGGTTACTTTCAAAATTGATAAGGATTAAATTACTCTATTTCTTTTAGAGTGACCAATTTGTTCAATATCAAAAAGATATTTTTTATTTATTTTAATTTCATAGGTAAGAAAATCTCAAAAAAGAAAATCTTTGAAATAAAAAAAAAGTATGTTTTATATAATTATTTAAAGTTACTCTCACATTATTTTTTACCCATTCAAAGCTAGCAAGTCTTTTATGTACAAATGGTGTAGCTCTGCAATTTGGATTAACATGTTGGTCACCTCCATAGGAAGTGAAAGAAAATTGACAATGTCACACAATTATTATTTTTCCCTCCGTACCCCTATGCCACCAAAGAAAGTTGAATTATCAAGGCACAAAAGCACTAAGGAGTAGGAGCTAGAAAAAGAGGGGCATGAAAATAAAAAGAGTCAAATTATTATTTGACGGAAACGTTAAATTTTGAAATACATATAACAATCCACGTGTGTTTCATATATATCTTTTTAATTTTTATGATTTTTTTTGAAATTTTGATTTTTGAATACTATTAGAAAATTATTTGGTACATTGTTAGTGGAGTTTTTAAACTCCACTAACAAAATCAATGGGTTGACAAGTGTCTTACAGAGGTAAATAAAATATTAAAAAATAAATATTTTAAAAAAAAGATATATGTCAATTTTTTAAAGTTACTTGTGAAATAAAAATAATATATTATCAGCGTACCAAATACTCACATTTTTAATTAAGATTTAAAAATAAAAAATATATAGTTACTAAAATGAATGGGTTGCAAATTGAGAAATTTGATATTGAATATTAAAATTTTCTTAAAAAGAAGACAAGATACAAAAGTTAGTGACTTATTTGATTTTATTTTAATTTTTAAATTTATGCATTTTATTATGAATTTTTATTCTTTGTGTACTCTGTAAAATTTGTCTGAAATTTCTAATTTTTAATTTTTCACATGAGTTTAAGATAGAAAAAATTTACTCTTAGGATTGGTGAAACAAGGGTTACAATCGATACAAGAGTTCAGTTTACGATATGTAGATGATTTTGTTCTTCGAAATATTGTCTACAGGTAGGATATCGGAAATCTATTATCATAGTTTTGTTAAAAGGTCGGGAGTTCTATTTTGGCCTAAGACTCTAGGAGTTCTATTATCGATATTCTAATTATGATCATGATCTGTAAAAGATATGAGTAACATGTGATATGTAAATGAAGAGTTTTATGGTATGATAAGCCATAAATTAAGTGAAAATGTAAGGAAGTGTATGATTATATGAAAGACAAAAATAATTAATTTAGTTTAATGATCCGTAAAATTGAAAAGTGAAATACATGAATTATATAAGAGAATGTTCATGATCGACATGCGGTGTGTAAATGGCAAGGAAAAAATTATATGACCAAAATAGTAGAAATGAATAATGAAATTAGTTAAATACTTTGTAAGTTCAAAAGTAGGTTGCATTAAATAAATAGATTTATTAGTCAGAATAGTAATCAGTCCGGCATGCACGCTCTCTTCAGTGAGAAGGTGATTTATTTCATTAGTCTTACACTCTTGCATAAATCTGTTGATTTGTCCTTGTCTTTTTTTCTGCCTTCATTACTTGAGCTAACCTTATTATGGGCATGGATTATATATATATATGAATAGGTTGCAGTTCCTAGCTTGGAAAAGCTGAATATCTGGGACTTGAATGTGAAGATGATATTTTATAATGACCTAGCACCAGGTTCCTTTAAAAATCTACGAGAAATAATCGTTTGTGGATGTGGGAGCTTGAAAAATCTATTTCCAGTATGAATAGCCAAAGATCTTCCACAACTTGAACTTTTATGCATCAGGGGTTGTCGAGTTGAGGAGATTGTATCGAAAGGGGATGGAGTGGAGGAGCAGCCTGTGAGGTTTGAGTTTCCGCAAGTATCTTTCCTTGAGGTTAGATGGGTAGCAAAGCTCAAATGTTTCTATGAAGGGCAACATACAATAGTCTGGCCGATGTTGAAAAAATTGGAAACAGATAGTTCTGCTTTGCTAAAGATAGTGGCATGGGAACATCTTAGATTAATCCAAGGAAATGAGGAGCCAGTTTTGTTGGGTGAAGAGGTATGTATATCATTACAACTATATTTCATTTTATGATTTAAACCACTGCCACAAGCATCTCAAGTTGAAATATGCCACGATAATGCATTTCTAATTATTATATTTTGTTTGATTTGGATTTTTTTTTTGTATTTTTGAATTTTTGTTACATTTATAATTATTTTTTTAAATTTTTTAAAAACAAGACTGAATAAACATAATAGGTAAATATTGAGTGAATGCAGTTCAATTCGATAAAATGTATAAATATTGAGGGTTAATTTTATTATTATGTAAAAAAATACTAAAAATAAAAATAAAAATATTTTATCTGTTTTTAAGTAACCAAAATGAAAATATTTTAACACTAAGTGACTATATATGTAATTTACCCTGCATTTAAGTAGTGGATCGAAACTAAATAGGACCTTTAATTTGCTAAAAAAAATTGCCACTCAATAAAAAAATCAAAACTTTAAAAGTTAATTACACTAGACATCTCAAACTATGACCTTCATTTTAAATTAGTCCTAAAATTTAAAACTATTGAGGTTATATCAATTACGTCTTTCTGTTATTAAATTCGTTAATTTAACCATCAAATTAAATCAGTGTAATATTTTAAAACCTTGGTGTTTTATCTCCATTGTTCTGCTTATATTTTTTATCATAGAAAATAAATATATATATATAACAATGGTTGTTTATCTATTTTAATCTAGATTTGCTACTCTTCTTTCGGCTTTTATGTTCTGTAATTTTTATCAGTTTTAATTCTCAATGTATTGTGTTTTCTTAAAACAAAAAATTCATCTATTCTGGATTTGTTTGATTTAATATTGATTTTGTTGGGATTTAATCATCAAAATCAAACACTAAAATTGTAAATCTTTTTTGTTTGTTTGTTTGTTTAAAGCATATACATCAACATTGAGCCTAACTTGTTTATATTTAATTGGTTTCCAAGGTCATTCCCAAATTAGAGGAACTTGAGTTACTAAATTTTGGTGATATGGACCAATTTCCACCAAACTTGTTTCAACATAGTAAAGTTTTTGCAGCGAGTGATGGCTCTCCATTTTCTATATTTCCTTTCGTCCGAAGATTCTACAATCTGGAAAGACTTGAGTTCACTTGTTTAGATTTCAAACATGTAGTCCCTTGTAAAGGAGACGCCGGGACTCTCCCACCAATTAGAAATCTGGAATTGTTTTCTGCCAGAAATCTTAATCATATTTGGAGGAAAGATTCGGAGCTTGACCATATTCTTTCTAATCTTCAAACACTCACAGTTCATAGTTGTGATGATTGGATAAATATTAGAGTCTTCTCATCATCTTTGCAAAATCTCACAATTTTGAATGTGTCATTTTGTAAAATGATGACAAACTTAGTCACACCCTCAGTACTTAAGAATCTTGTGCAATTAACGACAATAAAGGTAGAATACCGCACTAAAATGACAGAAGTAGTGGGAAACGAGGGAGACTGTCATCAGACAATAGTTGCTAGTAAATTGAAATGTTTACAACTATGCAATTTGAAGAGCCTCACAAGCTTTTGTCCACGGTATTACAGCTTCGAGTTTCCTTGTTTGGAAGAATTAGTTGTGGAAGATTGTCCTAAGTTAAAGATCTTTTCTGAGGGAGTTTTAAGCACCCCACAATTAAAGAGAATAAAACAGTCGAGTTACCGTGAGAAATGGAGTTGGACAAGTGACCTTAATACCACCATAAAACAGCTATACACAGAAAAGGTACAAAGTTAATAAGTTCATAATGCTACCTAGATTCCTCGTGTCCTAATACAATTAATTTTATTACTACTTCAATAACCATTGAAGAGTGTTAATCGTTACTTTGTTATTGTCTACATTTTCTATTTATGATTGCTATCTAGTGGAATAATATCAGATTAATTTTTAGGATGGACTCTATAACCCATATGATTTCAACATCTCTTACACATTTCCGGAGTCGATAGAAATATGGACTAGAAACCCTCAAGAAATTTTGGGCATCAAAAACCTTAGCAGCCTGCAGTTTTATAAATGTAGCAGCTTTAAGTACATATTTACTCCGTCTATGCTTTTGGGCCTCAATCTACTACGAAGGATAAAAGTGAGAGAATGCAGTTCAATGGAACAAGTAGTTAGGGAGGTGGAGGAAGCAATGACACATAAATTTACATTTCTTTCGCTACGCTCCGTAACAATTGAGTCGTGTTCCAACTTGACAAATTTCCATTTGGGAAGTCAAGCTCTTGAATTTCCACAGCTGTTGAAAATCACGATAGCTGAGTGTCCAAAAATGACTGCATTTTCTTCCTCAGTTTCAAGAGAGAGTGGTGATGCAAGTGAAAACGTGGTTGGCAAAGGGGGCATCTATGATAACACTGCAACTTTTTTCAGCAATAAGGTAAGTTTGGTATTCAATATTTATCTGCACAACTTATTTCACATTTTCTTTTGATTTGATCAACATGAGTGTGTCTGGTCTACATATCCATACTAGTGCTACACCTTGTCAAAATTTAATATAATAAAATCCATAAAAATATTAATAAATAAGATGATGTTTAAAAAAAAATTGGAGTTTAAAGTATAAATAAATATATAAAATAAGAATTGAAGGAAAAACTTAAAGTGAAATACTAAAAAACAATAAGAATTTAAGAGAAGTTTAAAATTAAATAGTAATAGACAATAAATAATAAAATAATAATAGAAAAAAGAAAACTAATCTTCCTTCATTTTAATTTGTGGGTGTATAAGAAGGAGATAATTGTGGAAGACCTTCACAAAGGTCATTTGAGATCAAAGGAGAAGAAGCCTGAAAACAAAACGTGAGGAGTTTGAAGAAGAAAGAACCAAATATATAGAGGAGAATTGAAGTGAGAGAGTGGATGGGTTTTATTTAAAGATTTATTGCTTTTTTTTTTTAATTTCATATATAGAAAAAATCATTGAAAGAAAAAAAGTTTAATATAATTATTTAAATTTACTTGTCGGGTTTTTATAAAAGTAACTCAAATTTTTGATTAATTATGAAAATGACTCAATTTAAAAATAATGTACATAAATTATTCGATTTCTATAGTGTTTGTCGGTGCCTCCAAACACAATGGCGGCACCGACCTACCATCATCGATCAATGATTGTATTTTATTTAAAAAATAATAGTTTTTTAGTAGTGTTGTTGGAAAAATTGGCGAAATCAGACTGAAGTGTGATTATATAAAATGTTCATGGACTTAATGAAGTAATTACCCTTTTTTAATTAGCGGAAAAAGGGATCTTCCCGTGAATATGTGGCACCAAATTAAATGATTTTCATCTTTTGGTCTATTTGCATGTTAGGTCTATCCCCTTTTGAAATTAAATTTAAATAACCCTTAAGAAATATAAGAATAACAAAAATAAATCATTCTCATTTATTTTATTTTATTTTAAAAAAATAAACTTAAAAAATTATATAAAATTCTTATTTAAATTACCCAAATATATCCCTCACACAATTTCCTCAAGTTTATCTAAATTCAAGCATTTTCCCGAGACATCCACTACTCTTCCGTATTCCTTCATTCGGTCTCTACCAATCCTTCATAAGCTTGTTATAGACAATGCAAGAAACTTAAAACAATTGAGCCGTGTTCCAACTTGACAAATTTTGTTGAAAATGGACTGTAAAGCAACAAAGGAGCAGCTTGGTGCATTTTTGTTTCTTTATTTTGTTTATTTTGTTTACTTTTAATATTTGTAATCTTTTGTAATTGAAACAAGTTGGTGTGCAACTTGGTTTCATAATGATATCTATAATTGAAACAACATAATGATAGCTAATATGCTTTCATAATGATAGCTAATATGCTTTCATCTTTTTAATTATTAATTGGCAAGTTGCCAAATTTAGTGGAAATTGTTAGGTAAACATTCCACTTTTGTAACTCTATATTTTGAAATGAAATGAAAATGGTATTATCATTCGGTTTCAATCAAACATATTTTTTTTCCTTTTGCTTGTTAACCGAGAGCTTATGCTCTTGATGCTTTGTGTTTTTCTGCTTGCTGTTTGAAGAGCTTATGCTCTTAGTGTTTCATTGTTTGGTTGTTGCTGCCATTTTATCCAACAAATGGTAATCAGAGCATCCTATCTTTGAGGACCTTTGTGGTTTTGTTTTAGTTTTCAAAACAAAGTCAGTTTTGTTTTTGCAAAATCAGTTTTCAGCAGCATGAGTTTTTCTCCTCCTCCACCACCAGTTTTTGTTGGAGACAACTACCATATTTGGATTGTCAAGATGAAGACATATCTTCAAGCACTTGACCTCTGGAGTGCAGTTGAGAGTAATGTTGAGCCAGAACCATTAAGAGCAAATCCTACCATTGCTCAGATCAAGCAACATGGGGAGGAACGAGCCAAGAAACACAAAGCAATAGCCTGTTTGTAGAATGGAGTGTCAGATGTTATCTTCACTCGCATTATGGCCTGTGATTCCCCTAAGCAGGCATGGGACAGGCTTAAAGAGGAATTTATGGGATCAGATAAGACCAGGCAGCAACAGGTCATTAACCTGAGAAGGGAATTTGAAAACTTAAAAATGAAAGAGTCAGAAACTATTAAGCAATATTCTGACAGAATTATGGCAACAGTGAACAATATAAGACTCCTAGGAGAAGATTTCAGTGACAGCAGAGTGGTTGAGAAGGTGATTACAACTCTTCCAGTGAGGTTTGAATTAAAAATCTCCTCACTGGAGGACTCAAGGGACCTTACAAAGATTTCTTTGTCTGAATTGGTCAATTCTCTCTATGCACTCGAGCAGAGGAGAGCTACCAGACAGGAGGAGAACCCTGAAGGAGCTTTCCAAGCAAGGACCAGAGAAGGATCTAGCTTAAACCAGAGAGCTAAGAAACCTTGGCTTGAAAGAAAGGACAAAGCAAGGAGAGAAGCATATAGAGAAGCAGGCAGAAGGAGGTTTCCACCATGTTTTCACTGCAAAAAGACCAATCACCTGGAGAAGTTTTGCTGGACCAGACCAGACATACAGTGCAAAAGCTGTAAAAAGTATGGCCATCATGAGAAAATTTGCAGGAGTCATGATAAGGCACAAGTACAGCCAGTTCAAGCCAAAACTGCTGAGGATGTGCAAGCTCAGGAGGAGCATGTGTTTACTGCTTCATGTTTTGCAGTTAACAGCAAGTGCAGCTGGCTTGTGGATAGTGGTTGCTCACACCACATGGCTGAAAATGTAAGCCTTTTCAAGAACCTTGACAGGAGCTATGTCTCAAAAGTCAGGATAGGTAATGGCAACCTGATTGAGGCAAAAGGCAAAGGTGATGTGGTGATTCACACTGGTTCAGGTAACAAAGTTATTTCTGATGTACTCTATGTGCCAGAAATAGACCAAAATTTGCTAAGTGTAGGCCAGTTAGTTAGGAAAGGCTATTCACTAGTTTTCAAGAATGATTCTTGTGTTATAAGTGATGCCTATGGTAGGGAGATAGTCTCGGCACCTATGGCAGACAAATGCTTCATGTTGGATGTTAGTCAACTTGACAAAAGAGCTTACACAAGCTTAGTGGATGATACTGATCTTTGGCATAAGAGATTTGGCCATGTTAACCTCAAATCACTTGATTTGCTGCACAAAATGAATATGACAGAGGACATGGTGAAGGTAGACACAAGTGAAGGTGTTTGTGAGGTGTGTCAGCTTGGTAAGCAGACCAGGCTACCATTTTCAGCTAACCAGGCAAGGAGGGCTCGAGACAGACTTGAGCTGGTGCACTCAGATGTCTGTGGACCAATGAAGACACCTTCATTGAATGGCAGTAAGTACTTTGTTTTGTTTATTGATGATTTGACCAGATGTTGTTGGGTGTATTTCATGAAACAGAAGTCGGAAGTGTTTGACATGTTTGTGAAGTTCAAGGCTTGGGCAGAAAATCAAGCAGGCTACAAGATTAAGGCTCTAAGGACAGACAATGGCACAAAATACTTGTCTGAGAAATTCCAGAAGCTATGTGAGCAGGCTGGAATCCATCATCAGTTGACTACAGTCTACACTCCTCAACAAAATGGAGTGAGTGAGAGAAAGAACAGGACTGTGATGAATATGACAAGGTGCTTGCTGTTCCAAAGCAAACTTCCAGGCATTTTTTGGGCTGAGGGTGTCAATACCTCAGTTTATTTGCTTAACAGGCTACCAACACATGCTATGAAGGACAAGACACCTTTTGAGGCATGGTATAGACTTAAACCTGTTGTCTCACACTTAAAATTGTTTGGCTGCATATGCTATGTGCTTATACCAGCAGAAAGAATGACCAAACTTGAAAAGAGGTCGACTGCTGGCATATTTGTTGGCTACAGTGGTTGTAAGAAGGGCTACAGGATATTTGATCCTTCGACCAAGAAGATTTTGGTAAGTAAGGATGTTAAATTTGATGAATCAAAGTTTTGGAACTTTGATGGTTCAGATACAAGTCAGTTTGAAGAAGAAGAAGGTGACAGCAACCTGGAATTGGCAGAAAGAGAGGCCAGCAATGCCAATGTTGATGATACTCCTGTGAGAGGGACTCGGTCCATTGCTGACATCTACCAGAGATGCAATGTGGCCATTGTTGAACCCTCAAATTATGAAGAAGCTGCTAGAAGCAAGAGCTGGAGGAAAGCTATGGAGGCAGAAATCAATATGATCCACAAGAATGATACTTGGGATCTAGTGAACAGGCCTGAACAAAGGAAGGTCATTGGTGTCAGATTGGTTTACAAGGCAAAGTTCAATGCAGATGGCTCTCTGAACAAGCACAAGGCAAGGCTTGTAGTGAAAGGATATAGCCAACAGGCTGGCATTGATTTTGAGGAGACTTTTGCTCCAGTAGCAAGACTGGACACTATCAAGTTGTTGTTTGCTCTGGCTGCACAGAAGCACTGGAAGGTCCATCAGCTTGATGTTAAGTCAGCCTTCTTGAATGGCTTCCTAAAGGAGGAAATATATGTGGAACAACCTGATGGTTTCAAAGTCCAAGGAATGGAGGACAAGGTTTATAGGCTGAAGAAGGCACTTTATGGTTTAAAACAGGCTCCTCGAGCCTGGTATGACAGAATCAATGATTATCTGTCCAAACTCAGCTTTGAGAAAAGCCTGAGTGAACCAACTTTGTTTGTGAAGAAGTCCAATGATGAGACACTGCTGATTGTGTCAATTTATGTAGATGACTTGCTGGTTACTGGAAGCAAAATTGAACTGATTCAAGAGTTCAAGGAGAAAATGCAGATTATGTTTGAAATGACAGACTTGGGAATTATGAGCTATTTCCTTGGTATGGAAGTGTGTCAGATTGACCAAGGTATTTTCATTGGCCAACATGTTTTTGCATCAAAGTTACTCACTAGATTTCACATGGAAAATTGCAAATCAGTGAGTACTCCTCTGGTTTTAGGCCAGAAGTTGAGTAGCTATGGAGATGAAGAAAAGGTGGATGAAAGGGAGTACAGAAGCTTAATTGGATGTTTGTTGTACTTGACAGCAACTAGACCAGACCTTATGCATTCGGTCAGCTTGCTATCTCGTTTCATGCATAGCTGCAACACATCACATTTGAAGGCAGCAAAGAGAATCCTCAGGTATGTGAAAGGAACCTTGAAGTTTGGAGTGATGTTCAAGTCAGGAGGTCAGTTGAAGCTATCTGGCTACTCAGACAGTGATTGGGGAGGTTCGATTGATGATATGAGGAGTACCTCAGGCTACCTTTTTTCACTTGGCTCAGGAGCTTTCTGTTGGAGCTCCAAGAAGCAACAGACAGTTGCTCAATCCACTGCAGAGGCAGAATACATAGCAGCAGCTGGAGCAGTAAGCCAGGCTATTTGGCTTAGAAAATTGTTATGTGATTTGAATGGGGAACAATTTGAGCCTACAGAGATTATGGTTGATAATCAATCAGCAATTGCTATCTCAAAGAATGCAGTTTTTCATGGAAAAACAAAACACTTCAAACTTAAATTCTATTTTGTTCGAGAGGCAATGCAAGCAAAGGATGTGAGTCTTGGATATTGTAGCTCATAAGATCAATTGGCCGACATGTTAACTAAGCCTCTTGGTACTATGAGGTTTGAATTTCTAAGGAAATCAATTGGTGTTTGTTGCCTACAGTCCAAGGAGGAGTGTTGAAAATGGACTGTAAAGCAACAAAGGAGCAGCTTGGTGCATTTTTGTTTCTTTATTTTGTTTATTTTGTTTACTTTTAATATTTGTAATCTTTTGTAATTGAAACAAGTTGGTGTGCAACTTGGTTTCATAATGATAGCTATAATTGAAACAACATAATGATAGCTAATATGCTTTCATAATGATAGCTAATATGCTTTCATCTTTTTAATTATTAATTGGCAAGTTGCCAAATTTAGTGGAAATTGTTAGGTAAACATTCCACTTTTGTAACTCTATATTTTGAAATGAAATGAAAATGGTATTATCATTCGGTTTCAATCAAACATATTTTTTTTTCCTTTTGCTTGTTAACCGAGAGCTTATGCTCTTGATGCTTTGTGTTTTTCTGCTTGCTGTTTGAAGAGCTTATGCTCTTAGTGTTTCATTGTTTGGTTGTTGCTGCCATTTTATCCAACAAATTTCCATTTGGGAAGCTCTTGCATTTCCACAGCTGAGTGATATCACGATAGCTGAGTGTCCAAAAATGACAGCATTTTCTTCCTCAGTTTCAAGAGAGAGTGGTGATGCAAGTGAAAGCGTGGTTGGCGAATGGGGCATCTATGATAACACTGCAACTTTTTTCAGCAATAAGGTAAGTTTGGTATTCAAGATTTATCTGCACAACTTATTTCACTTTTTCTTTTGATTTGATCAACATGAGTGTGTCTGGTCTATATATACATACTAGTGCTACACCTTGTCAAAATTGAATATAATAAAATCCATAAAAATATTAATAAATAAGATAATATTAAAAAAACTGGAGTTTAAAGTATAAATAAATATATAAAATAAGAATTGAAGGAAAAACTTAAATACTAATAAACAAAAAGAATTTAAGAGAAGTTTTAAATTAAATAGTAATAGACAATAAATAATAAAATAATAATAGAAAAAAGAAAACTAATCTCCCTTTATTTTAATTGGTGGTTGTATAAGAATTAAGAAGGAGATAATAAAATTGGCGATATTAAACTGAAGTGTGATTATATAAAATATTTATGGACTTAACGAAGTAATTACCCTTTTTTAATTAGTGGAAAAAGGGGTCTTCCCGTGAATATGTGGCACCAAATTAAATGATTTTCATCTTTTAGTCTATTTGCATGTTAGGTCTATCCCTTTTAGAAATTAAATTTAAATAACCCTTAAAAATATAAGAATAACAAAAATAAATCATTCTCATTTATTTTAAAAAATAAACTTAAAAAATTATATAAAATTCTTATTTAAATTACCCAAATATATCCCTCACACAACTTCCTCAAGTTTATCTAGATTCAAGCATTTTCAATTCATTCCCTAGCATATTTAAATTTAGATAAACTTAAGGAAATTTTTTGAGGAATATATTTGGGTAATTTGAATAAGAATTTTATATAATTTTTTTAATATTTTTTTTCAAAAAAAAATGAAAATGGTTTAATTTTGTTATTCTTATATTTTTTAAGTGCTATTTAAATCTAACTTACAAAGAGGACAAACGTAACATGCAAATAGGTCAAATGTTGAAAAACATTTTATTTGGTTCAGAACCAACGACACCCCTTTTTCAACCAATCTAAAAACGTTAACCGCTTCAAAAGATCCCTGCACGTTTTATGTAATCACATTCAGTCTGGTGCCGTCAATTTATTAGGCAAAACCACTACAATCTTTTTTAAAAAGCAATCATTGGCTGATGATGGAGGCCAATGCAGTAAGCACTATAGATATCAAGTCATTTACGTACATGATTTTTAAGTTGGATCATTTTCGTAATTAACCAAAAAAATTTGGTTACTTTTAACTGTCTAGTTGATGTGTGAATATTAACCTTTAGATCAGTTTATAAATCTTCATACTCATCTACTCATTTTGATTGTCTTTCAAAGTAAAGAAGGAAGAGTGATACTATCTTATAATGATATTTATGTCAACAGGTTGTCATTCCTCGTTTGGAGAGTCTGGATTTGTCCTCTGTACAGGCCAATTTTGGGCTAAACCCAATACCCTAAACCAACCTAGCCCAATACCCAAAACCAACACCAGCCCGAAACAGTGAAGCCCGATAGGCCCAAGTCTCCAAATTTTTTGGAAAGCCAGAAACCCTAGGGTTTCTGGCGCCGTTGCCCATACCCTGCTCCACTATAGCGGCCCCATACCCCCACGCGTCTGACACCGGCTGCCACCGCCCAAGCATCTGCCACCACCGCCCATGCCCACTTGCTCTGCAAAACCTGCAAAACAACAAAGAACAGAGAGCAAAAATAAGGCTATAAAAGCCGAAACAAGCATGTAAACAGGGGGCTTCGATCTTCTTTGTAAAAAACCCACATCAGAAATCAAAAGCTGAATAGAAAATTTTAAAGGTTGAATCTGTGCTATTTTCTTCTTCGTTTTCTCTTATTTATTTGTTTTATCTTATTTTATTTTACTTTTTTTCGCCTTTTGCAAATCTATTTTAAATAACTATAATAAAAAAACAAAAGCAAAAAATAAGGGGGAAGGGAACTCACCGGAAGTGGCCATGGTTGCGCCGTCGGAGGGTCTCTCATCCATCGCCCGAATCGGGTCCGAGAGGCTGAGAACTTCCCTTGTTTTCGACTCCCATGGGTTGAGGGAGCTTTGGCTCACAAGGATGCCATGGAGCAGGGGCTAACGGGCCCATTCTTCGGCACCGGTCGCCGGCCACTTTGGTGGTGCGACGGAGGTCTTGAGAGACCGTCGGCCACTTGAGGAGGGAGGGTGTTGAGAAAAAAAAACTGAGGCTCCTTCAGTTTTTTAGAAAATATGAAAAAGTGAAGTAAAAAAATATTTTTTGGTTTATATTAGCAGTAAAACGGCGTCGTTTGAAGGAGAGTGACCAGCGCATTCTTGCCCTAATGGGTAATTTGCGTCTTTGGTCCCTCCGATTTTGCAGCGCCATTTAATGCAGCCTTTTCTTTCTTTTAATTTCGACCATAGAATTTCGCCCCTCTTCCAATTCGGTCCCGCGCAAAGCAATGCGCATAAGGGACGGGAAATATTGCACAATCGATCCCTCATGTCCTCAGCGCAATTTATTTAGGTCCCCCTAGCCACCTGTTTCATGTATTTGCAATTTAAGACCCATTTTTTTATTTCGTTTCAACCACATCCTTAATATGTTTAACCTTTTTTATATATTCTATTTTATCATTGTTTGTTTTAAGCCTTTATATTTATTATTCATTTGAAATTGTTTTGCATTAAAATTTTTCATATATTTTATAAAAACTGTTTCTTTTATTGTTTAAGATTTTCTTTTGTATATTGTTTTATCTGAAACTATTTTAGATTGACTAGTATTTATCTCAAGTTTTTTTATTCTGTTTATTTATATCTTATATATTATTATCTATATTAAATATTTTAATATTCATAATTTCAAATTGTTCATACATTTTTATAATATATATTTACGTACATACTTTTCATTTATTATAAATATATACTTTTTATATTTTATATTTCATATCTTTATATACATAGATATACATAAATACATACATCTTAATTCATATATATGTATATATACATACTTATACATACTTAAATATATTTTCCATATTTCATAATTCTTATATACTTACATATATTTATGCATATTTTACATCACATACATACTTATATATATATATTCTTTATATTCTTAAAAATGCTTTTTGCATATTTCACATATTTTATAACTCACATACATATATTTTATATTATCACGATTTGTAAATATATATAAACACATTTACATTTTTATTTTTATAATACTTACCGATTTTTTTATATATGTATATACTTATCTATGTTTCATATTCTATAATTTATATGCATTTCTTATTTTAGGGCTTTAAATTATACATGCATATACATTTTTACATAATTGTATTTATTGTCATCATTGTTATTTGGTGCTTGTTTATTTGTTCATGTACACTTGTGCCTTTTTTAAATGTTAGTTCTATTTATTTATTTGTATGCTTTGTGTATGTAATCGCCTCGTCATTTCATTTGGCCTATTGTATTGTTGTTACTATAAGGTGATCTTGGTTTCGATGGTATAGAGTATCGTGTCCTAACGTGCTGGATGTGATATTCCTTCGGAACAAGAAAGTCTTATATTTCAATTCACCTTATCAGGGTTTCTTTTAAGGATCGTATTTTTAAAATTCTTCAAATTTTCAATTTTCGACACTAAGACACTGATTAATCAACTAGGTACCAATTTTGGGCGTATCGAGGGTGCTAATCCTTCCTCGTGCGTAACCGACTCCCGAACCCATTTTTTTGATTTCCGTAGACAAAAATCGTTGTTTTAATAAAATCTAAATCGTTTATTAAAAACAACCATTTTACGAGGTGACCCGATCACACCTCATGAAAAAATATTGGTGGCGACTCCCATTTTTCGTTTTATTTTCAAAATCCAAATTGACCCCGTTTTCCGTCAAAAAAATGGTGTCAACAGCTTGGCGACTCCACTGGGGATTATAAGAGAGTCAAGCCACGTGTTGATTATTTCTTGTCTTTTTGTTGAAAGTGGAAAATTCGATTTAAATTTACGATCCTCTCATTGTATCTCTTTTTGTTTTGAGTTATATTTTTTTATCATGTTCTGTATTTTATTTTATACCTCTGCACATTGCATTGCATGACCGTTGGTCACACCTTTTAAGTGGGAGTGAGAAACTACGCCTTCGTGAGGTTTTCACCTCCGCATGGGATAGTGAATCGCTTCCGGGATACATCCGTACCTATGTCTTCGTGAGATTTTCATCTCCGCATGGCCATAGGGAAATGTATTCCCCTGAACTGAACTCGGTCCATATGAGCCTATAATGGGTGAGGATCGAGGAATCTGCTGGTTCAGGTACCCTTACTTTAGAACCAAACCACACATAGCGAACCATAAGAACCCACCAAGATAGAGCTATTCCAGACCCTAGTGCTTACCGAATAGATGCTTTATTCGTTATTGTTTACTTTGAATCCTAGATCTAATTTGCTTTGTTTGTGATTGCATGGCATTTTCATTTCAAAAGAGGTGTCGATTCACGTTCAGTATAGATAGAAAACTTATCATGGAAAAGAGGTTTCTTGATAAAGTAGAAGACAATGCAGCTGTACGATTATGGGCTGAGACGATGTGGAGAGAGAAAGGCGATAGTCTTGCAGAAGGGTACGTATCAGAGTTATGGGACTTCACTCGTATCAGCGTAATCCAAAATGATCTTCGAGAAATGAAGGAAATATGGGATCAATGGGACGACGGGACCAAGCAGATGTTTCACCGTGACTACGGGGACTTGCCTTACTTACTTGGTGTCAAAGTGGACAAGCATTTATTCCGAGCCCTAGCCCAGTTTTGGAATCCTGCTTACAGTTGTTTCACTTTTGGAAAAGTGGACTTGGTGCCCACCGTGGAAGAATATACGACCTTGCTTCGGTGTCCAAAGATTCAAATTGACAAGGCCTATTCTAGAGCTGCTAGTGTCCCGACATTATTAAAAAAATTGATGAGCATTACAGGGATGAGCGAACAGTGGGTCGCTGCCCGAATCCAACAGAAAGGAGACAGTAAATGCGTTCCTTGGAAAAGCTTGCGAGATTTAGTATTAGCACACCCTGATGTGAAGAAAAGAGTGGATGTCTTCGCTCTAGGTATCTATGGATTGGTAATTTTCCCTAGAGCTTTAGGGCACGTAGATGAGGCCGTCTCTGATTTGTTCGATCGGCTTAGCAAAGGAGTCACGCCCATCCCGGCAATCTTAGCAGAAACCTTCAGATCTCTAAGCGCATGTCGAAGAGCAGGGGAGGGAAGGTTCATCGGATGCACACAGCTACTATTGGTGTGGTTCCATAGTCACTTTTGGAAGGTGGAAAATGTCTCCTATCGAGTCTTCTCAGAAGACTATTCCCCGTTGAAGGAACAAGTTGCTACACCAAGACGAGACGACATCACGGAAGAGAAGTGGATGACGATTCTCCAAAATCTTCAGGAGGATGACGTTGAATGGAAGGCTCCTTGGATGGTACCCGACGAGATCCTGTATCGATGTGGGGATTTCGACTGGGTCCTCTACTCGAAATTTGGGGAGCTGTCGGTTATGCCCTTTACTCGTATTAAGACAATATAGATCGAGACAGTTCATACCAGCAACACAAGGGTTGGCTTAATGTGAGTTTTCTTATAAGGATGAAAACTACAAGAGAAAAACTCGAGAAATATCTAACGCTTGGAAACAGGTTCACCGAATGAAAAGATTTACCATAGGAGCGATGGCAACTTCAGAATATTATGGGTGGTGGAGTAAAAGAGTCAATGACAACATCCCTAAGCCGAGGGAAGATTGCGTTCAGTCTATAGAAGAGCATCTACAAGTAGTTCCGTCAGAATTAGAGATCATCAAACGAGACTTTGAGAAAAGAAATTCTGAGTTGGGAAAGAGGATAGAACAGTTAGAAAAAGAAAGAGTGCATTTGGGATTAGACATCGATATCCACAAGCTAGAAGCCGAGAAATTAAGGAAGGGAAAGAACAAAGCTGAAGAGGATTTGGATAGTCTAAAAACAGATTACAAGAAGCTGCGATTGTCGATGAGAACTGTCGGTCTGGGCAAAACGTCAGAGCAGTGGCGACAAGAGATCAATGAGGAAAAGAATAGGGCCGATCAATGGGAAAAGAAATTTCAAGATGCTCGAGCTCGAGAAAACGTGTTGGAAAGGAGTTTGTTAGAGTGCCGAAATGAGAAGGCAGGATTAAAGGCCAAAGTGACAGAGCTAGAAAAGTCACTTCACTCGTACCGTAGTCGCAACTCCATGATCGAATTAAGAGCAAGCTTAAATAAGATCGAAGAACTGAAGGAAAAGGTAGAGGAGCTTGAGGACGCATTACACAATTCTGAGCTACGAATGGAGCTTCTTGAGAGGAGTAATGATCAATGGCAAGAGCAATTCCATCATTCTCAAAGGCAGATTAGAGACAGAGATTACGTTATGGGCGAAGCTGTGACTCAAGTGCGGGAAGTGGCTGATCATCTGCAAACATTAGCAGTTCAGGCCGATGTATTGAGTTTAAAATATGAGTCAGAATCAAGCCGAGGTCGAGATTTAGCTTGGCTTCTTAGGAAGGTTAAGGCCTTGGGTATAAAGGCGAAGCCGTATATGTAATTTATTTTATGTAAAGAAATTTGCTTTCTAGTTGAGTTTTCTAATGAAATTGAATTCGAATCAATGCCTCTTTTTGCATTCATCTCATACATTTGCATTACATCATATGCAGTAAGTTTCATAAAATGACCCTAATAAAATTAAATTATGACAGTTACCCTGGAAACCAACAAAAATCTAATCAAATATCACTACGGTACTCGTCGCCAAACAAAGTAATGGATCAAAGGTTGGAAAGATTGGAACAGTTGCAACGAGAGATGCAAGATCAGATGCATGAACGACTGGAAAAATCCAGCAGGACATGTTAGAATCCCAGAACACTGTGATAAACCAATTAAAGCAGTTATTGGCTGGAGGGAATAACAAAGGAAAAGACCCCGTAGTTGATACTGGGGAGGATCACGATGACCCTGTTTATCCTCCAGGTTTCACCCCAACTAACATTCAAGCACAACCAGAAGTGTACCCACAGAGGTACCGGTTACCATTAGACCTCAATATCTGGCTAGTGCCTCGGTACCAGTGCATTTTCAAATGGGCTCGGGTTCTAATCCCGGAGATAATCCCACTAATCCTGTGGTCCCAGACCTCGATGATGTGGCAGAAACAGAAAAAACAAGAATAAACCTGCCAAAACAACTAGAGGACCGATGTAGATGGTTAGAGGAAAAATTTAGAGCCATGGAGAACATCGACTATCATCACGGGGTTGACGCCAAGGATCTGAGTTTGGTCCCTGATTTAGTACTCCCACCTAAGTTCAAAATGCCGGAATTCGAAAAATATAATGGGACTAGTTGTCCTGAAGCTCATATAACTATGTTCTGTCGAAGAATGACAGGATACGTCAACAACGATCAGCTGTTAATCCACTGCTTCCAGGACAGTTTGATCGGATCTGCAGCCAAATGGTACAACCAACTGAGTCGTGCTAAAGTTAGTTCATGGAGAGACTTGGCGCAAGCTTTTATGAAGCAATACAGTCATGTAACGGATACAACACCCGATCGAATTACGTTACAAAACATGGAGAAAAAGCCTAGCGAGAATTTCAGGCAGTACGCCCAACGATGGAGAGAAGTGGCAACACAAGTCCAGCCACCCCTTTTGGAAAAAGAGGTCACCATGTTGTTTATCAACACTTTGAAAGCCCCGTTCATCAACCACATGTTGGGGAGTGCTACCAAGAGCTTCTCGGATATGGTAATGTCCGGTGAAATGATTGAGAACGCGGTAAGGAGCGGTAAAATTGACACGGGGGAAAACTTCAAAAGACCAGCCCCAAGGAAAAAAGAGGGCGAAGTAAACAACGTAAGCCCATATAGCAAGAGCCATTCAAAACCGATTACTGTTGGCCCTCCAAAAATGATAACCACTAGTCACCAAGCCCCCTCGAGGCAGGAACCCAACACAAGGCCCAACACAAGGACTAACACAGAGAGACTTCAATTCACGCCCATTCCAATAACATACGGGGAACTGTATCAGAAGTTATTTGATGCACACATAGTATCTCCATTTTATCTCGAGCCCATGCAACCTCCATATCCCAAGTGGTATGACACGAATGCCCAATGTGAATACCATGCAGGGATACCAGGACACTCAATTGAGAACTGCACTGGGTTTAAAAAGGCGGTGGAAAGGTTCATTAAGATGGGGATTGTGAAGTTTGACAACCCATTAGGACCCAACGTAGCAGCGAATCCGTTACCCAACCATGCTGATAAAGGGGTAAACGCAATAATCGAAGGTGAGAAAAAGAGAATCAAAACCGACATTGCAGAGATAAAAACCCCATTGAGTTGGGTCTGGAGACAAATGATAGAAGGAGGTCTCATCAAACAAGATTCAAAAGAAAGGCCCGAAGGAACGAAGACGTACTGCGAGTTTCATGCTGAAGAAGACCATGACATTCAAAACTGCACTGAATTCAAGGCCATGGTGCAAAATCTGATGAACAACAAAGAGCTAGAATTTTATGAAGAGATCAAAGGACTTGAAAATGGAGAAGTTTATGCCTCGGAGGAGGGGCCTATGGGAAAAGCCCCAAATCACCCAGTGGTGATTATTTCAAGGCCAACGAGTACAGGATCTGGAATACAACTGGCGCCAAGGGTCATAATCCAAAAACCTGTAGCTTTTCCTTACAAGGATAGCAAAAAGGTTCCTTAGAATTACGACTGCAATGTGATGATCACGGGAGAGGAGAACCTGATAAATGCTTCAGAAGAGGGTAATGACGCAGGCTTCTATACGCGTAGTGGAAAACGTTACGACCTGGGAAATACAAAAAGGGAGCCTATAAAAGGAAAAGCCTTGGCGGTTGAACAACATAAAACGAAGACGATCGGAATTGAACCGCATACTAACACACCGGTGACTGAAAACGAGGCTAGAGAATTCCTAAAATTCTTGAAGCATAGCGAGTATAGCGTGGTGGAACAATTGCATAAGCAACCCGCTCGCATCTCAGTGCTCGAGTTACTTCTAAGTTCAGAGATACATCGTAATGCGTTGGTAAAAGTGCTAAATGAGACTTATGTCGCTAAAGATATCTCAGTGAACAAATTGGATCGCCTGGTTAACAATATAAATGCCGATAACTTCATCTTCTTCAACGATGATGAGATCCCGCCGGGCGGTATGGGATCTACCAAGGCCTTGCACATCACTGCCCGTTGCAAAGGGTGTATACTACCGGCGGTACTTGTTGACAATGGATTGGCCCTGAATGTTTTACCCCTGTCCACATTAAACAGGCTACCTGTGGACAGTTCTCACATGAAATCATGCCAAAATATAGTGAGAGCATTTGATGGCACTGAGAGAAAAGTGATGGGGAGAATCGAAATACCTCTATTGATTGGTCCAAATACATACGAGGTGGACTTTTTGGTAATGGATATTAAACCATCTTACAATTGCCTATTGGGGAGGCCTTGGATCCATTCTGCAGGAGCTGTACCATCTTCACTTCACCAAAAGTTAAAATTGGTGATGGAGGGTCGATTGGTGACTATAGATGCAGAAGAAGACATCATTGCATCAGTCACCAATGATATGCCATACATAGAGGCCGATAGTGAAGCGATAGAATGTTCATTCCGATCATTGGAATTCGTAAATGCCACATTTGTCATCGAGATGAGCAAAATCCCAGAGCCTAAGATATCCAAAGCTACGTCAATGAGCTTACAGCTAACGATGGGAAAGGGAGCATTGCCTGGAAGAGGATTGGGAAAATACCTCCAGGGAAGGGTCGGAGTACCGATCCTAGTTAACAAACAGGACCGTTATGGTTTGGGATATAAGCCTAATGCGAGGGAAAGGAGGAAAGAGATAGAGAAAAAGCAATAAAAGAGAAGAGCACATTTGGGCGGGATAGAAGTCAAGTGGGGACCGATTACCTTTCCCCATATATCTAAGACTTTTGTTTCAAAGGGAATTGTCCACCCTGAAGAGAAGGAGGAGGTTACAGAAGGAAGGATGAGAGGTTGGACATCAATGCCATATCCGCGGAAGAAAGGGTGGAAAGGAATTTATCGGGCATTCGTCCTTACGAACCTGGAAGTGTTTTGAATAACTGGACTGCAGAAGAGATCCCTGTAACATTTAGAACTAATTCAGAGTAATATTTAGAACACTTATTGCCCTAAGCCTGGGGGTGATAAGAATCTTTTGTAAAAGGCACATGTCCAAAATCTAATTTCAGTGAAAACTTATCATTCAGTTTCATCTTGAGCAAATATTCTTTCATTCTTTCATTCCCTTTATAATCATAATATGCATACAAGTATTCTTAGATTCTTTTATTTGGGCCTCCATTTGTTCCAATAACAGGTCTTCAGATATCAACGAGATGAGCGACTCTGTTACTAATTCAGAGTCTCTATTTGAGCAAGACATGAGTATAGATAACCCTCGAGATTTTGAAGGTGACCAAGACAGCGTTTTATCTCCGGATTTGTTAAGAATGATGGAAGAAGAAGAAAAACAAATTCTACCCTATAAGGAATCAGTAGAAGTTGTGATCTTAGAAGAGGGCAGAGAGGTAAAAGTTGGCGCTTGCATTGCCAAGGAAACAAGGCAAGACCTTGTTGAGTTGCTTCAAGAGTTTAAAGATGTCTTCGCATGGTCCTACCAAGATATGCCAGGTTTAAGTACTGATATCGTGGTACACCGATTGCCTATAAAGGAAGAATGCAAACCAGTCCAACAAAAGCTTCGAAGGATGAGGCCTGATGTCTTGCTAAAAATAGAGGAAGAAGTCAAGAAGCAATTTGATGCTGGTTTCTTACAGGTGGTCAAGTACTCAGAATGGGTAGCCAATATAGTCCCTGTTCCTAAGAAAGATGGGAAGGTGCGAATGTGTGTGGACTACAGAGACTTGAACAAAGCCAGCCCAAAAGATAATTTCCCACTGCCTCATATCGATACCTTGGTAGACAACACTGCCGGATACTCACTGTTCTCTTTCATGGATGGTTTCTCCGGGTACAACCAAATTAAGATGCTTTCTGAAGACAGGGAGAAGACCACATTCATAACGATGTGGGGGACGTTTTGTTATAAAGTGATGCCTTTTGGATTGAAAAATGCGGGAGCAACGTATCAGAGAGCCATAGTAGCATTATTCCATGATATGATGCATAAAGAGATAGAAGTTTATGTTGATGACATGATCGCAAAATCCAGAACAGAAAAGGAACACGTGCAAGTTCTGAGAAAACTGTTTCTGAGGTTAAGGAAGTTCCAGCTAAAACTTAACCCAGCCAAGTGTACTTTCGGGGCTAGATCAGGAAAACTGCTAGGATTCTTAGTCAGCGAAAAGGGAATTGAAATTGACCCAGACAAAGTTAAGGCCATACAAGAATTACCTCCGCCAAGTACTCAAAAAGAAGTTCGGGGTTTCCTAGGAAGACTGAATTACATCGCTCGATTCATTTCACAATTAACTGAGAAATGTGACCCCATATTCCGCCTTCTTAGGAAACACAATCCAGGTGTATGGGATGAGGAGTGCCAGGAAACTTTCGAAAGAGTTAAACATTACTTGTCCAACGCCCCAGTACTGGTGCCACCTTGCCCTGACAAACCACTGATACTATACTTGGCAGTATTTGAGAATTCCATGGGGTGCGTGCTCGGCCAACATGATGAGTCAGGACGAAAAGAAAGAGCGATCTATTATCTCAGTAAGAAGTTCACTGAATGCGAAACGAGATATTCGCCAATCGAAAAATTATGTTGCGCATTGGTTTGGACTACTCGGAGATTGAGACAATACATGTTGTACCATACGACTTGGTTAATCTCAAAGTTAGACCCTCTGAAATACATGATGGAGTCAACTGCTCTAACGGAAGGATGGCCCGATGGCAAATTCTACTATCTGAATTTGACATAACCTATGTGAATCAAAAGGCTGTAAAAGGGAGCGCGATAGCAGATTTTCTAGCAAGTAGAGCCCTGGACGATTATGAGCCTTTGAACTTTGACTTCCCAAATGAGGATCTGATGTATGTGGCAACTACTGAAGCGAGCACACAAGAAGGCAATACTTGGAAATTAAATTTTGACGGAGCCTCAAATGCCATGGGCAACGGGATTGGGGCAGTCTTGGTATCTCCAAACGGTGATCATTATCCTTTCACCTGTAAACTAGATTTTGATTGCACAAATAACATGGCGGAATATGAAGCATGTATCATGGGAATCCGCGCGGCTATGGAACGCAAAATTAAGGTACTTGAGGTATATGGGGATTCGGCATTGGTAATTTATCAGCTCAAAGGCGAATGGGAACAAGAGACCTAAATTGATTAGTTACTGAAGGATAGTCCTAGAATTGATTGAGGAGTTTGACGACATCACTTTTTGTTATCTCCCACGAGACGAGAATCAGATGGCCGACGCTTTAGCTACATTGGCTTCCATGATCAAAGTAAATAGACCAGAGGATGTGAAGCCTATCCAAATGAGCATTTATGATGCTCCAGCCCACTGTTGTAATATTGACGAGGAAGAAGAAAAGGACGACAACCCTTGGTATCAGGACATATTGCGATACGTGAAAAATTGTGAATACCCAAACCAAGCAACTGAGAATGACAAGAGAATGTTGAGGAGGCTGGCCAGTGGTTACGTCTTAGATGGAGAAATCCTGTACAAAAGAGGAAAAGATCAGGTGCTGTTAAGATGTGTAGACGCTGTGGAGGCCAAGCAGATCTTGGAAGAAGTCCATGATGGTATTTGTGGAACACACGCTAACGGTTTCACAATGGCCAGACAGATCATGAGATTTGGATATTATTGGTCTACCATGGAAGGAGACTGCATCAAGTATGCTAAGAAGTGCCATAAATGCCAGATTTACGGAGACAAAATTCATGTGCCTCCATCACCTCTTCACGTCATGACTTCCCCATGGCCTTTCTCCATGTGGGCATGGACATCATTGGCGATATCGCCAAAC